>NC_056746.1:251695850-251708350 GCF_019279795.1 Protopterus annectens | reverse complement strand
ATATTCGCAGGTAGACTCATAGATATATATATATATATATATATATATATATATATATATATATATATATATATATATATATATTGTTTGTGTCTTTTGGCTTTTCCCGGTTAGGGGTCGCCACAGCGGAACTCCAATCCGCTAATGATTGGCAGTAGAATTTTACATGCTGGCTTGCCAGGCCTAACGCACAACCTTCAATGAAGGAACGCCCATTCACACATGTCACCACACAGAAGACGCTCTAACTGAGAATCGAACGGGCAACATCTAACTGTGAGGCGACAACGCTACCACAGCACCACCACCGCAGTACATACCATACAGTACTGTGTATATACATAATCAGACACACACACACACACACACACACACACACACACACACACACACTACACACACACACACACACACACACACACGCGCACACACACACACACACACACACACACACACACACACACACACACACACACACACACACACACACTCATACATAGTGTCAAGGCTGTATAAGGGTAATGACTGTTGTGTAGGTCCTGAGCTTTTACTATAAATTGGCCTACCATGATTTATTAGGGTTGAGTCCCTTAAGTCAGCATTTGAACTGTGGCTAAATAGGTACTTACAATCAGCAGATCTTTGTGTGAGTTCATATCAGAATACAATTTCAAGGATACAGCTGCTGTGCTTTATAAGGCAGAAGAAATGTCCTTATGTAGTGGACTTTTGTGGCCTTAGACAGAAGCTTATAAATTTTGTTGTTATTATATTTTTTTTAGTGTATGTAGGTTCATAAATTCGTAGTAGATTACTAGGTTAATAGCTTAAGAGCCCCTACAAGCCTTGCCAGTATAACCCGATTTTACCCAATATATGGTCCCTAGGGGCAAGAGGGTGGCATGGATTTGTGCCTATGCATCGAGAATCTTACAGATTGCCCCATCTATAAGAGACATAGGCACTATCCTATGTGTGAATGTGTGAATCCCCATCCACTGATCCAAACTGCATTTGAAGAGGGCCAGGAAAGGGCTCTGCTTAATGTGAATAGGAAGCCTGTTCCAAAGAAGGGACAATCTCTGTGACACATCTGTCTCTCTAGCATGTTTTCTTTGAGAAACTGACTTAGTTTAGATCCCTAGATTGGGTGACCCTCATGCTGTTGCAGATATATAGCAGCTCCATTAGGGCTGTATTTGTGAGTGCCTTGTAGGTCAGGCATAGGTCACCCCTTAATAGTCATTAGGAGATAAGAGTAAAGGGATAGGGATTTTAGTGTACCCTCATAGGACATGTTGTTTACGCCCTGTATGTTCTTTGTGAGAAACCTCTGAGGTAGATCCAGTTGCTGTAAGTGCCTAGTCAAGTACATGACAAATGGCGCATTCTACTGGATTATTGGTCTAATGAGGGCTGAGTACAGTGGGACTATAATTTCCTTGGATCTGGATGCCATACCTTTACTTATAAGTCGTGTTGCATAGAAGGACTTCCTATCCACTGTGGACACCTGGTGATCAGAGTTCAGGCTACTGTCTATCTGTGTACTTAAATCCCTCACCTTTGAGTCTAGTCTTGGGGGTGTGCTATTGATGTTGTAATTTGCAGGGGTATTTGATTCCCCAAAGGGTATGATAATGCATTTTTTTGCATTTAGTTTTAGGCCATGGTTCTGGCACCAATCATATGTCTGATCTCGACCTTTTGAAGGATATCTACATCACTGGGGGATTCAGTGATTGCCTCCAGCTTGCAGTCTTCAGCAGACTTTGTCATCCAGAGGCTTTTCACATTAGTCTTGACCTCGGAGAAGTATATTCTTTACAGAAGCGGTCCCAGTACTGAGCTCTGTGGCACACCACTAATAACCGGCCTCTTGCTGGATCTGGATTTACCCACTTTAACCACGTGTCCAGTCCAT
Organism: Protopterus annectens; assembly: GCF_019279795.1. Taxonomy (NCBI): domain Eukaryota; kingdom Metazoa; phylum Chordata; order Ceratodontiformes; family Protopteridae; genus Protopterus; species Protopterus annectens. The sequence continues at coordinate 251,706,426 of NC_056746.1, read as the reverse complement.
GAGGCAATTGGCTATGCATGTGTTGACATAAGGATTTATGCCCAGTTTTGTGAGTTTATTTATAATACCTTGCGGGGAATTGTGTTGATGTCTTGGCCAGGTCAAAATAGGTGGTATGTGCTGTTTTACCCTCATCCATGGTCGTAGTGACTGTCTCAAAGAAATCCACTAGATTCAGTAGGCATGACCTGCTGCTGAAAAAGCTGAATTGGGTTGTGTCCAGTGTTTGGAAGTTTTCTATGTCATTATCAGGTCCATGATTTTTCTTTCCATAGCCTTACATATAAGACTAGTCAAACTTATGAGTCTGTAATTTCTGGGGTCAGTAGATGGTCCCACTTTATGCAGAAGGATGACTGTTGCTGTCCTCCACTCTTTCAAGACAAATGGCCTGATAATTCCTATTTTAAGCTGTTTAAGGAGCAACCTGATATATCAGCCCCATCAAAGCCATGTTTTAGCTTTAGAAAGCACAGTGGCAACCTGTTCTTTGGAGATAATTGGTAGTGGAGTGGTGGAGGGTATTTCTTGGGGAGAACTGGAGGTGATGGGGGGGGGGGGCTGAAATTTGAGCTGAATTTGTCAGCCAGTAAATTTGCTATATCTTCTGGATGAGATGTGGGCACTCATTACTAAACACAATCCTGGATATTGACTAGAGTATCTCTAGTATTACACTGAGATGAAATAGCTAGGCTTGAAGTTGGCTGTATTGTTTCTTTATAGACACCTTTCATTTTGAAAATATTAAAATGATGGTGAATGGAAGCCAAAAGGAATGATTCCTTCCAGACAGGAAGTGAGGGAAAGCCTGCAGCTGCAGGTAAGACTGTGCTTGTTTTTAACTGTTAGGCAAAAGCTTATGACATGATTGCGTCTTATTGACTGCTTTTAAAGACTACAAATATGACTGGCCTCCCTTATTGTTGACTGAAAATATATATAGTGTATATACTAGTCTCCGGTAGGAACTGCTTTACAAAGCAAGCTCTTACTTTTTTTTTTGTTTTAAGCTGAATTAAGCTGCTAAAGTTATGAATTTGTCCTTGAGCCAAAGATGAAAATATTAGTCTCTGAAACAGCAAACTACTAGTAGGATCATTTTCTCTCTATTAAAGTTTCCAGCAAAGGTTTGCTGTTTTTAAAGAACTTTATTCCTTACTAACAAAAAATGTTAGTTTTGTATTTCCTGCTGAATTGAGACATGTTTTGTTATGTTTTTAAACCAAACTTTTCATTTGGGCTGCAGAAAAAACAAGATGCATGGTTAGAGCTACTGATTTTTATGGAAATTGTGTCAAAACAGCAGACACTTTGTCACACTTGGTGGAGATGCTGGGAAATGTCTGAATACTCTCTGACTTTGTGAACGTTGGAAAACTGTTACTGAAACTACTTCTTGGCCTAGAGAACCATGAGACAAACTGTGATACAGCAACATGAAGAAGGTCATAGAGGCTTTGTTTCATAGCACTGGAGCTTGAAGCAAAATATGGAATTGAGTACTACTGCTAAGTAAGCACTGCTCAGGCATCATGAACAGCACTTCAAGGTCCAAAAGAAAAATATATAGTTTTCAATATGGAATATGGAAGAATAGCAGTGAGCTATCCAGATCCTGTAACAGGAATGCTGGGCAAGGATCCCCAACTCGACAACTCCCAACACAGGTCCTAAGGGACAGCTACTTTCTACAGAAAATGAGTTTTGTTGATGATATTGAAACCTATATGCTAATTTTCAAGAAAACATTTAAAAGAGTTGGTTGATTGACTACTGAGTGAGCTAGATCCATTTTGAGAGGGTAGTCATAAAAAGCATACTTTTAGTTGGAGCCTTCCCAAGCCAACAAATATAAGAAGTTAAAGGTGGAGATATGCACTCATTTTGAGGTCACTCCAGCAATCCATGCTCAAAGATTTCATGTGTGGGCATACCTTGGATAGACTAGACCAGTCTCAAATGTTTGACATAAACTACTTAGCAAAGAGACATTTAAAGCCAGAGGATAGTCTTGCATTCTAGGTTTAGTGAGGTGATTCAGGGACTAAAAACAAGTTACAGAAAAGCAAATGTTTTAAATGTTCTGAAAAATGGCAAATAGCTAAAAAAATGTCTGCTAAATGATGAGCCTATGCAGTGAGATGCATGTGCCATATGGGAAACAAATTCCAAGTTAGCAGGGATACATCTTCTGTGGCTGCAGATGAGGTCCAATCAGCTGCTGATGGTATTACTCAAACACAAATGCAAAAATATGATTTATGGACAAATTGGAATACAAACACTATAAACAAACATAAACAAAGGACAAAGGAGTCCTTGGTCAATTGTGATTGTTTCTTAAACACAAGCTTGTCTTTGCTTTGGCTCATTAGCAGCAGTACAAAGAACTGCCTGCTCACACCCTTGTTCTCCCCTCCCCCTTCCTTGTTTATTACCTTAAGACAATCCCAAAGTTAATAAATATTACCTGTAGCAGGCACCATTTTTACAACTACAACTACCCTTGTCACTATCAGTTAACTCTGTTACCTGATTGTTCCAGCCCCCTCATAAGAGCAACTAACAGGGTCTCTACCCGCTTCGCTCCCCTCCTGCCCCCAGTGGTCCCACCTTTATTACACTCACAAACCCCTCCCATCTTTCCAGTAGCCAACCACAGCACTAACCCAACACTACCTCCTCCATCTTCCCACTACTATCACACCTCCTCAACTAACATGTACAAGCATACCTTACCTATGCTCACTGCATGCGCTCTCCTTGCATATCTTACATCCTACCAAAGCTCCATCATTCCCCCACTCAACCACTACCACTGTACTACTACTCCCACCACCACTCATGTCTCACCCTCACTCAGCTCCCATCCCACCAACTCAAGAAACATCCCTATGCACCCCTCACATATTACTCAAACATAAAGCATCCCTACAACTTAACACAGTAACCCTCCCACCATACCTATTACCCAAAGAGCACAATCATAAAGTTTCCCTTATAAGCAAACACATTCAAAAACCGAGAAAACTAATAACCTCATGCATAGCTAAACTAGCCCTAAGTGGAGATATCCACCCCAATCCTGACCCTACCATCTTCAACCCCAATCCTCATAATCAGACTAGAAACCACAACGTCTCCCATATTACAGCTAATAGAAAGCCAAGTGACTTCCTTCTACTAAGCCTAAATATTAGAAGTATATCCAACAAAGTCCATAAACTCCATGCCACCATAGACTTGTACTCCCCAGATATAGTCATCCTGACAGAAACCTGGCTTAAACCTCACATTACCAGTGAGCAAATACTCCATACAGGTTATGGCATACTAAGAGTAGACCGGCTAAACAAGAAAGGAGGCGGTGTAGCTATAATATTTAAACAGCATCTAAACATCCAGATCTTAAAATCATCAGCTCCACAAACAGGCAATGAATAAATAATATATACCAACCTAAAAATAAACCAAAACAAAACCATCAACATAATTGGATGCTACTTCCCACCTGGCCAAAACATCCCTCCACTAGAAAACCTCCACAGCTGGTCTACCCACCATCTCCCCCAAGAAACTATCATTTTAGGTGATTTCAATATTGACTGGCAATCCTGTTCTGGCAACCATCCAACCCATCATGTAAACCTTCATGGTTTCACCCAACTAGTCCAGTCGCCAACCAGGATAAATAAAAACTCCAGCAAGCACACTACACTGGACTGGATACTAGTCAGTAAGAGCCCCCAGTCATATATAACAGGCTGCTTATTAGATAGCCTCAGTGATCACTCCCCAACATTCCTACTCAAAAAATAACTATACCAAGCTAAACCTGTCATCTACCGTCAAATACATAAAAAACTAAACTTTAACCCACTCACATTCATCTCCTCCCTCAAAGAATGTAACTGGCATCCTCTAAAGTATCTCAGTCTTGATGACGCAGTTGAATTTTTTAATACTACCTTCCTGAGCATCCTTAATTACCATGCCCCCATAAGACTTTCCAGAATCAAAGCACAACCCTCCCCATGGCTACAGAAAACCACTAAGTCAGAAATGAAAAACAGGGATAAAGCCTGGGAGCACTGGTGCAAAACCAAAACCCCCTCAACTAGACAGAAATTCCTAGAATGCAATAGAGTCAAAAAGCTAATAAAACAGGACAAAATTCCAATACTACCAGTCTGCCCTAGACTCCTCCCAACACAGCCCCAAACAATTCTGGTCCTCCATAAACTCCACCCTCCACCCAGGTAAAGTCAGTACCCCTCCTCCTAACATCCCTCACTCCTCAGAAAATATTGCTACCTCATTCAACACACACTTCACACAAACCATACTATCACTAGCTAAACAACACAACCCCCCCTCCCCTCCAACCCACACCTTCAACTAGTAATCTCCCCACTGCCTTCTCTTTTTCTCCTGTACCTACCTCCAACATAAAAAACTCTTAACTAAACTTAAGCCCACCAGATTAGCAGCAGACAAACTCTCAAGTGAATACCTACAAATCACAGCTGATACTCTGGCCTACCCAGTATCCATCTTGATTAACCGATCTCTCTCAGAAAGTTACATTCCCACACTGTGGAAAGTATCACATATAATTCCCCTCCACAAAGGCAGACCCTCCACAGAACTAACCAATTACCGCCCCATAGCTATTCTCTCTCCACTCTCCAAAGTACTAGAGAGATGCATACACTCTCAGGTCTCAGAATACCTCCTTACTAATAACCTCCTTTCTAATACTAAGCATGACTTCCGACCAAACCATAGCACCACCACTGCCTTACTCTCCTTTACTAACACTATCCTTCAGCATAAAAACAATGGCTATCTCTCCTCTGCTATTTTCCTAGACCTATCTAAAGCATTTGACATGGTCCCACACAAACAACTTATCTCTGTCCTCAATAACCTATCCTTCTCACAATCAGTCACCAACTGGTTTCAGAGTTACCTGTCTGACCGCCAACAATCCATTGTATGGCAGAATGACATATCTCCCCAACTACCTGCCTCCATAGGGGTTCCTCAAGGATCCATCCTTGCCCCCTACTCTTCTCTGTTTTCACCAATAATCTAGCCTCTGCCACCAGACATGGCACACTCATACAATACGCAGATGACTCAACCATCATCTGCTCAGCTCAGTCCCTACCGAAACTGCAAAAAGTCACACAGGAAGCCTTTTCCTCTGTTGAAACTTGGTTATCCGATGCCCAATTAATACTCAACCCAAACAAAACTAAACTACTCATCTTCCAACCCACCAAACATACTCAAAACAACTCTCACTTTAACATCACAGCAAAAGACAACACCACTATATACCCAACTGAACAAACCAAATTGCTAGGAGTGGAAATAGACAATAAACTAAAATTTGACATTCACATATCCATGACCATAAAAAAGTCCACAAAAAACTAGGAGCACTATACAGAAATAAGCAACTTCTCACCAAAGCAGCAAAGATTTCAATAGCAAATTCCCACCTTATCTCCACCCTACTTTATGCCTCTCCAATACACACACACACACACACACACACACACACACACACACACACACACACACACACATACATACATATGTATGGACAGTGTATTGCAACCATAGAAAGACAGAGAGGCATTACAAAAATCACAAATGTCAGGGATGGCCTATGTTCTGCAACTTAACTGAAGATATGGATGGCCAAAACTTCATCAGTGCATCAAAAGAAAAATGAGTGGCATTTATGTAAAAAAGAAAGAAGTTTTTTTTCTAATATTAAACATGATATAGTTTCAGAATCAGGTAAAAGGCTGAGGCTGGAGACTTATAGAAATGCAACTAAGTTTCAAAGAATCTGCTATTCACATGAATGAGGTATTCATCTATGGTAAGGAATGTGAGTCCTACTTGCCCAGGTATGAACAGTGCAAAATTACATCAGGGCAGAATGTTTAATGGATTCTGCATTAGTGCTAGAGGTCACTTGAAACCCTGGGTCTGGGGTGGGGTAAGGGAGATTTTACAGGGCTATATATGGGCTATTGTGTAAGCACTGACCTTTTACTGCAAATTGGCTTATCTTGATTTAATGAACCCTTTTTAAAAAAACATTACAGAAAGGTTAACCTGGTGTTTATAATCAGTAGAGCTGTGTGTATGTTCATTTCAGAACAAGAGTTTCAAGGAGAGTAGGTGTTGCTGTGCTGTGAAAGGCCAAACAATTTGGACAAAGAAAGGATTTGTTTCAGGTTTCAGACTTTCTAGTAGTGATTCTACTTAAAAGCTTGTTGTCTTGGAAACCTTAAAAAAGACTGTGATTAGAAGCCAGAGAAGGTCTGTCTAGACAGATGCTGATGGAGCACTTGTAATTAAGACTACATTTGTTTTTAACAATTAGAAAAAAACTTGCAAATCAAGATTGTGTCTGCTTGAGGAGCTGACATGAGGGAAAGAAAGATGGAGTGACATGCTCTATTGGTTCACCTTTCATTGGAATGAGGTACAGGTTGCATGTCTGGGCACTCATTCTTGCAGTGGAATCCCAGATGAACAGTGGCTATCACACAATGTATATGCATGTATATACAGTGGCTATCACACAGGAGTGCTAGGAATGAGGGGGACACGGCAGCCTTGGGGGGTTATGCCACCTGTGATGGCAACTGACATGCCCTCAATGGTATGCCAACTGCATGACGATCACTGGGGCAGTGCAACATATGCACAGAGGGATTAAAAATCAAATCACCCCTGTTGGTTGTTTGTATGATGGCCACGCCTCCCAACGGTCAGACTCCAGTGATGGAAAAAAAAAGTAATGGCCGACTGAGAGTGGGCTAATGATAGGCAGGCAGTGGGGGCAAATACCAAAAAATACTAATAATTTAGAATGTGTCCAGACAATTAACACTTTGTCACAGTAAACATATAACTGTGTGTGTGTGTGTGTGTGTGTGTGTGTGTGTGTGTGTGTGTGTGTGTGTGTGTGTGTGATTGTCTCATTTGTCACATTAAGCAGCGCTCAAAATTGCAAACCTAAAAAGATCAATTATTTTAGATTGAATCACACAATATCAAAAAACAAACAAACAAAAAGCCCAAAAACACTGTTTTATGCAAGGGGGGAACCCCATTGCACCCACACAGCCCCTTGATAATTATATATACCATATCTGAGACTGCACAGCAGCAGGGAAAGGGAAAAGTCTCAGACACCACTGCACCATACTCTCAGACACAGAGGAACTCAACAGCCAGTAAAAAAAGGAAAAACAATGTTCGTTTTTTGAGTGTTTGCTGTTACGAACTGCAACCATGTATATATATATATACATACATATATATATATATATATATATATATATATATATATATATATATTTATATGGAACTACTACTTACCAAAATCCCACTTCATTGAACTTCATAAAGATGAAACAAAGTTGCTAAAGATGTAGTTTCACGAACATCCGGATCACTGTTCTTTAACTCCAGGAAACGGACCACTTGGTCACCATGGTGAACTTTGCCATTTTCTCCACTATAGTGCAATCTTGGAGTTGGTATATTTAGTTGGGGGTGGGGGGTTGATTTGCTTCTGTTTGTAGTTGAACTGTTGCTGACAAATAGTTCATTTCCTAGAGTTATTTTACAATGATCCGGGTGTTCGTGAAACTACATCTTCTACAACTTCGTCTCATCATTATGAAATTCAATGAAGTGGGATTTTGGTAAGTAGAAGTAGATACATATATATATATATATATATATATGTATATGCACACACACACACACACACACACACACACACACACACACACACATTATATATATATATATATAAAAAAAATATATATATATATATATATATATATATATACATATACACACACACACACACACACACACACACACACACACACACACACACACACACACACACACACACAAACATATATTCATGTTTATACATGCAAATACATTGTGTGATGGTCCTTTTATATGTACAAATAGCTGTGAAATACACCACACATACGCTGAACCAAATACATCCTCACTTAAATGGTAATAACTAATATAATGCAATACTAGTGGTACACATCATGTAACAGTGAATACTAGATAAATGTTGGATTACTTTGTCTTTGAATTGTATAGTATTTGCAGTGAAATAAAATGAAAGTAAGAAACGTTTCTGGTTGTGTTGTTAGTACAATATGGTCTGTTTAGCTAACTTGTGTGGAACAGTGCTATGGACTACATACATCACAATTGCCTCTGATATTGCCTCATATATTTGTCCTGTACCTCCTAAAAAGTTTGATTTTCTGTTTACTCACTGACGATTACAGTTAGAATTGTATAATTTGTCTTGATCAGAAATGCATGTTTATGCAAGACCTGTTGCTCTGTTAACTTTAAATTAATTTGAGTAATATTTGAAATTTGTCCTTGATTGTGTGCCGTTGACCATCCTCCCATTACTTTTTGGTTTTGTGCAGAATTCTTATGCAAAGAGGTTGAGAGGTATGCACACTACTGATCACTGGAAATATTGAAGCTAGGATTCCTGTCCATTTTATGCAGGACAATCCTCTTTGGGCAGTTGGTCTTTAAACAACAAAAATGACAAATGTCCTGGGATTCTTGGTAAAAAATATTTCCTCAGATTCCTCACATAGTTGCATGAAACAGTTACTTTATCTCCAAAACATCTTAATTTTTTTATTAAAGCACAAAAAAAGACCACGTTCTACAAGACTGTGCTGTTATCTGGTAAAAAATGAGGTTCAGGCCTTTGCACTGGTTGTGGGTATGATTTATCCTGCAAAATCTCACCTTACCATAAAACATGTTCCACTCTAGACGTGAAAAAAAAGCTTTAGCATTCACAGATGTCTGATCCCTGACAGTGACATCCGCATTACTTTTTAACTGGGGGAATCTCTATCTAAATAAAAGTTAAGGTGAGAGTATACTGCCATTATTTAGGCCCTTAAATTTAGCCTTGCTCCTCATGGATTATCTCATAAAGTCACTGTGTTTATTGGTACATACTTTATTAAATACATACACACTAAGCCTATACAAAGACTCCAGCCCTATCACTAACTGTATAGGTTTTAGGATGTAAAAGCTTTGTATTAAAATAAGAAAGTACTTCTCTTTCTGATCGACTGATCCTCTGCTATGAATCAACCTCTCAGCTGTACAGATTTTTGCTCATATTTTTGGTGTAGTCTTCATAAAATCTGTACCTTTCTTGCAAATAGCTGAGGACTGAAGTCATTAAATAATGACAGACATTTGAGTTTAAGACTCCACACCCTTTAGAAAATTCATGCTAATGCAAAACCTATTATGTTATCAACGTACCCAGTTTGTAAGAGCAATATTTAAAATCTGCCCTATTTGTACCCCCATCATTTCAGGCTTTGCCCACAATTTTTGTTCTAAGATGTTGAGAGGTATGCTACGATTTTTCTTTAATGATTGGGGCTTGAGAAGTATGGGTTAAGAGCAGATAGATGCATACACATTTTTACTGCTTGAAAGGCAACATATAAATGGATTTAAACTTAATTTATTATAGAATCAGCTCTCCTCATCGCCCGTAAGATTAATTTGCTCAGTAGAAAAAAAAAACATGCAATAAGCTTAGAGCAAGGGGAACGCGCGGATCCCTAACCACTGTATCAGGTTTTCTGTACGGAGCCATAACGGCGTTGTACCAGATTAAACCAGCATTGACAGGCGGACGGTTCCGCACCAACGGTATGGTTGCTATGCGTATCTGAAAAGTGAGTATAAAGTAGATGGGGACAGAGTAAGGTACCTTGACAGTAGTTACATTTTGGTTGCTTAGTTGCTGTTTGTTTGTTGTCTCTTTCTTTAGTCTTTGTAGTGTTTTATGGGCACTTCTTGTCTTCTGAAATTGTAATTATTTATTGATGTGTAAACCACGGAAGTGGCGGCTGGCTCTCTTATACTCTTGTTTATGGATGTAATGTGGCAGTAACACGTTTTGGCTGTTTAGCTGCCGATTGCGCATGTGCGTTTTTCGTTGGCGTAGAGTTTTAGGGCCACTCTTGGTTTGCTAATGTTGTAATTTTCATTTGTTAACTAAATGGATCCAGCAAAAATGCGGCAATGTTTTATGTAACAGTATGTCGGCGTAACATAAGCATAGTTGATCTGTAAGCCCGCAACATTACTAACACTGAAATTTAAAATTGTCAAATGTAAAATTAGAAGTCTAAGTAGTTTTATGCTGATTTTCAGGCACATGTTGGTTGTTTAACTCTTTAGTTATGTTACGTTTTGTATTTTTCTGTAGTGTTCAGTTGCAAACACTGTACCTTGAAGATTAACTAAAACTGCATCTACCTTATGTGAAATTTTCCTTTTATTCCCCAATCCCCATACTTATTTCCTAGACAGCGCGTGAAATTTGTCAGAATTGAAAAAAAAAAAAACCAGTGCCCCCCTTTTTTTCCAAATAAAAAATTTTTTCTTAAAAAACCTTTTAAAAAAAAACCTTAAAAAAAGAAAATTTTTTCCA
>NC_056746.1:251506798-251689298 GCF_019279795.1 Protopterus annectens | reverse complement strand
TCTTCCCTTCACCCTCAGTTCTCAGCTTCTTCTGATTTGCCAGTTCACCACCATTACCACTGTCTTATCTGTACTTAGTTTCATCCCATGTGCCCTCAGTTTTGCATTCCAGTCCCTTATCCTGTGGTGAAGTTCTTGCTCAGAGTCTGCCTGTGATGCCACATCATCTGCATGCAGCAACTTTGTTGATCTGTCCCCTCTGACCTGTTTGCTAATGTAGTCCATCACCAGTATGAACAACAGTGGGCTCAGAGCTGAACCCTATTGCTCACCCACTCCCGTTGGTAGCCCCTCTGGGAGACCAAAGGCTGCGCATAACTGAGTCATTGGGTCCTTATATGTAATCTGCACTAATTCTACCAATGTTTCTGGGACTTAAAAAAAACACTGCAGTACTGACCAAATCAGCTTTCTTGGGACATTGTCATATGCTTTCTCCAAGTCTAGGAATGCCCAGTTGGACTCTTTCCTTATCTCTAGCTTTTTTGCAATTGTCTGTGTCACTACAAACATCGGGTTGATTGTGCTGCATCCTGATCTTAATCTGAACTGCTCATCTCCCATCATACTCCAAGTCTAGGAATGCCCATTTGCACTTTCCTTATCTCTAGCTTTTTCGCAGTTGTGTGTCTCACCACAAACATCATGTCAATTGAGCTGCATCCTGATCTTAATCTGAACTGCTCATCTCCCATCTTACTTTGTATTGCTCTGTGTATCCATTTTTCAGTCACCCTCTCCAGAACTTTCATGCAGTGTGAAAGGAGTTTAATACCTGTGTACTGCCCAAAGTTGTGGATGTCCCCTTTGTTCTTTTACACTGGCACGAGTACTATTTATTTATTTATTACAGTTTGATGACCAATGAAGTCCACTGGGCTTTGAAAGGCCCATTTTGATTGGAGGTCCGGGGAGATAAGCTCCATGACACAGTTACAGTAACAAGAGAAGTTACAATTCAAAAACTTCAAAATATTATCAGTAGCAAGTTAGAGCCATCATTTAGAGGACAATTGTTCAAAACAACAGACTTACAGTACATGTTACATTACAACTTAGTGAATTTAGCACAAGTCGATGGTAGTATAGGTCTAGTGGTAGTGAAAATTTGTTCTATAGGCAGAGTGAACATAGTATAGTATATACAGAGAATATATTAGTATAATAGAGGATGCAAGAGAAGAGCGGTGTGTTAAGTGTGAATGATCAGTTAAAAAGTGGGAACTCATATGGGTGAAGAGCAGGGAGTATGCTTATTCTCCAGTCGTCCTGGATATGCCGTTCTCTCCACATTGCTGTGAGTACCCTCAGAAGCCATTTCTCCCCTATCTCACCCACCATCATTATCATATCTGTTGTGAACTCATTTCAGGCTGCCGCTTTCCCTGATTTCATTTTCCTAAGTGCTATTCTTACTTCTAGGATGGCTTCTCTTCCTCTCTCATAGTAGGCTGTGCCTGGGCCAGTACAGCATCTGGGGTTTTCTTCATTCACAAGCTGCTGGAGGTACTCCTTCCATCTGCCTTTGATGTTCTGTTGATTGGTGAGTAGGTTGTTGCTGGCTTTCCTTATGAAGGGTGTATTTCTGTTTGTCTTTGTCTTGCAACCTAATATAGTTTCTTTGTGCCACATACTGAGTCACTTTTTAGAAGCTTGTAGAGTGCCTGTGGTGTCTGTTCTTTGCTACTGCAACTTCTTTCTTAGCATCTGTGTTAACCAACTGGTATTCCTTCCTAGCCTGGTCCATCCTTTCTATCTCTCACTTTTTCCTGCACTCTTTCTTTCTTTTGATGACTTTCTGGACTTCTGCATTCCACCACCAGCTTTCCTTATGTACCTTATTTCTATATCTGGCTAAGTCACATAACTGTTCTTTAGTCCTCACAGTTGCTATTTTGAGGCGCTGCCACTTTTCTTCATCTCCATCTATTTCCTCCTCTTCTTGGAGTACTAAAGTCCTGGGTAATTCCTTGAATTATTGTACCTCTTCTACTGTCAATTTCTAGGTCTTCAGCCTGATTTCTGTTGCCCTTAGAGCCCTTCTGACTATTGCTTGCAGCTGATTGTGGAAATGAGTGGTTTATGCTATGGACCACACAGTTGTTTCATTGCGAATGACTTCGCAGTCTCTGATTTTACCCCTGTGCCCTTTCTTTACTAGGAGGAAGTCCACCTGAGTTGCATGTTGGGGCCACTCTTGTATGTGACTTTGTGACTGTCTCTCTCTTTCCAAACCATGTATTGGCTTCTATCAAGCCATTTGACAGAAGTCTAGAATGGCCTTTCCTTCTTTATTCCTGTTGCCCCACCCATGAGGACACGGCAGTCCTCTTATTCTGTTCTTTCTGTCCTGGTATGTGTGTGTTCAAGTCAACCACTATCCACACCAATTCCTGTTGTTTTGCTTTATCTAGTAGGTCCTGCAGTTGCTGCATGAATGCATTCTTTCTTTTCCTCACGATTGCAACACTGCATAGGCTGAGATTATGAATACTGCCCTGAGTGCCATGAGTCTATCACTAATTCTCATGATAGCCCTCACTGCCTTCTGAAGCCTTACACTGCATTGCCCTTCTGTCCTGTCTCTTGGATGCATAGGATGTGCCACCTCCTCCCTACCATTGTGTCATCCACTTCCAAGGTGCGTCCTGTCAGTGAACCTACATCGAGTGTAACAATTCTTAGATCATGTTTGTCAGAGTAATTGGTTTTACGTCCAGCTTTCCCTCAACAGAACTATCCCAGATAACCCAGGCTGAGCAACTGGACACTGGCTGGCCAGTAATTTATTGACCCAAGGCTGCTGGGCTTTATGGCAGGCACACACTGGCCAATACCAACACATACACCCCTCTCACCTTTAACATGAGTCCCTGGTGTAGTCCGGAGTAGGCCAGGTCCTCACTTTGCTAATCACCAGGAAATACCCATACCCATTTGGTGATATTAGCCAAAATGACTGAATCACCTAGAGCCATATTTTATACCGTCGAGTGGCTAGCATTACCATGGCATGCAGTCTGTAATCCGTGTTCTGCTATCCTGAGGATACTGCTCATCACAGTAGATGCCCCAAGTGGTTAGTCTATACAAGTCATCCCCATGTAGGGCACCATGTAGAGTTGGTGCGCTGAATACAGCTCCATTCATTGGTGAATTTGAGATGGAAAGACTCTGGTTTTTGGTAGTGGGAAGGACCCCATAAAGACAGAGGAAGAACATGCAAACTCCAATTAGGCATTGGGTGGAGCTCATGATCAAACCTTGTATCTTGTGCATTGGAGGCAAAGACATTAACCATTATGCCAACTGGTCTGGTTAACCTAAATGTATGTATGACATAGAGAATCATACATTTATATAAATGAAAACAAACCATACTGACATATTTTCAGTTGCAAACCATGCATTACATATAATCTTGTATACAGTCATTGTCGTTCAGACATGACATAGCCCATTCAGTTCCTACCTTCCCTTAAACCTCATTCCTCCTCCAAAACATTATTCTGCATGTATTGATCCCTCAGTTCCCACTTTTTTATATGTAATTTGCTCCTACCCTTTTCTAAAGATCCCATTTCCAGTTTCTTTTCACTCTTTTACCTTATTCATTGCTTTTAATAGGGTTGGTTGAAACTCTGATTTCCATTTTTTAGTAATTGCTTTTTTTGGCAGTCACCAGAATTAAATTCAGCAAAGCCTTACTATGTCTAGGCAATTCAGATTCTGTATCACAGCTCAAAAAATATTTCTTTAGTTACACCAGTTTGCTTATCCAGTATTTCTGACATAGTAGTCTGTGCGGAATTTTTCAAGTCTGACAACTCATTACACTCACAAAAAATATATTCCCAATTACCTCTTTCTTCCCCATTACACTTCCAGCATTTTCAATAAGTGATGGAAAATTAATTAGTCTGCTTGAGATATAAAAAAAAGTATGCAGACACGTGTAAGCAAAAATCCTAAACTTTGTAGACTTTTTCATATTTGGGAGGCATTCCTATATCCTCTCATTGTTTCCTTGGGAATTACTTATCCAGACTCCCTTCCCAATCCTTTCTAACCTCATCTAATTGAGTCCTATAGTTGTCATGCAATTTCTTATATGCCCAACTAATCATCTTTAACAGCAGCTTCTGCTTTTTGGTTCATTTAAAAACTCTACCAGTGGTGGTCTTTCAGTTAGGCTTCCCCTATCCCTTTCTCTTTACCTGTACTCTATCAGTCCTTGATAGAGAAGGCAGTCTCCAGCCTGCAGTCCAAAGATATTCTTGGCCTGTTCCCATTCTATTAACTTTCCCTCTCTAATTATTTGCTCCCAGTACTTTGGTTCCCTTGTCATTTTTATCCAGTAAATTCCACCCCTCTTGCCTGTTGTCTGTATCCCTAGTTGCAGTCATCCCTAATGGTAGAATCTACTTTTTACAGTCTTGTATTTGCTTAGTTCTTAGAATGCCTTATGAATATAATATTCTGTATGATTATTGTTGTTATTCTTAAGAATCTACATCCAAAATCCCAGTCTCTCTTTATTTCTTGATCTTTCCCTGTGTTTCACTGTCATCCCTTTCCACTTTGAATTACAGCTTTCTGTTTGTGCTGTATATAGAAACCTTAACACGGTAGCTCTGACAATTGTTCCAGATTGACAGCTGAACCCACAGGCTTTAATTGATGTATAATTAAGGGTTTCCCTGCTAAGACACATAATACAGTGTGTGCTTGCACTTATACTAACTGCTCTCTGTTTTTTATCTTTTCTTTATTCTTCTCCACTGCTTAAAATTTATTAGATTAAGCCAAGGGTCTTAATCCAGACATTCACCTATGCAAAGCTAAGAGAAAACATATTAGCTGTACATATATTATGATCTGTGTACTTTTACACTCCATCCCCCACTTCAGTAACCCAAGATTACAGCTTATTAACATAGATGTGCTTTTGTTCAGCTTTTCTTCTCTTTTTGCACTTTGTTGCCTACATTTCTCAATACCAAAAAAGAAAGAAGAGGAAGAAGAAATAAAAGGCGTCTGTTTACTTTAATAACTTCTTCACATACAAGAACAACTAAAATAATTTACTATAAAATATGAAGTTTATATTGTGAAAAGTTCCACGAAATAATGTTAAGAACAGAAATTGTTTTCTTTGGTTACCTTTTTCTTCCTCATTCCATCCACTCAAGAGTCCTTCCAAACATTAATGGAAGTGAGGCAAATGCTTTTCAGTTCCTCACAAGTTTAACAAAGTCAGCAAAAGTCTACGCTTTCCACTTGTTCATATACAGATATATTTTATAAATGCAATTGACGCTTTGCAGTCTCACATTTATTCACTAATTTCTATGTTGCTGATTTTTTTTCCTGTTCTTCACCATCTCCTAACACCAACACCAGTTCCGGTTTATTTGCACCATACTCCCAATTCTTCTCATAAACTCCTGTGATTTTCTCTCTCTCACAAGCGTTTTCCTTTGGAACAGTGGAAAAGGCTTCACTGTCAAAGTCTTTCCACATGCTTTATTATCATAAGAATGAGAAGCATTGTCACCTTACGCTCAATGGCTAATTCTTCTGTTGGACAAACTTTTGTATTTCCATCTTAGCCTGTTCTGTATCAAAAACTGACTATGATCCTCCAGGAAAAACTATTCAGAAGAGAGCTAGATACAACAGCTGAAATCTCATGCCTCCCTCAACATTCCCTGATTACTGGAGTAAATGTGTTTCTGTTCTGCCTGGTGTACAGTGAGTAATCATTTTCAACTAGCACTACTGTCTCTATCTTTAAATTCTTTGGGTTTTTGCCATAGTTTTGTCAGGATAAACTCTTTCTGCTGGTAGGTTTGCATTTTTACTAGTAAAGGTATTAACTGCTTTTTCATGGACAGATTTGGAGTGTACTCATGGTGTACCCCTTTTTCCACTGTGGAATACCAGTCCAGTTGTGCATTTGTGCCTTTATAAAATGAATACAGTCTCTTCCTTCTGGTTTCCATGGCACAGCAGAAAATCTCATATTTTCCTTACATGCCTTGTCTTCTAACTCTACCATTTTTTGAAATCTCTTCTTGAGTAGCCTCATACTCAGCCAGCCTTTTTTTCATTTTCATCTCTGATTTTTGTAGTTATATCAGCTCATCTATATATCTTTTTAAAGCTTCTTCCATATTTCCACCTTTTTGTGAGTTGAAGTAATCCTTCAGTATTTCATTTATTTTATCAGATATGAGAACATTTGACTTATTGTTTCTTCTAGATTACCGGAAGTCACGTCTTGCACCAAAGCTGGAGTTTGAACTGCTTTTTGCTGAATAGCTGCATAATTCTTCCCAGTAATTGTTTTCTCTTCACCTTTTCTAGTCGATTTTCTTTCAGGCTCTATTAATTTCTTCTTTGCATGCATTCAGATACCATACTTACTAGCCAGTAACTGAATTTTACCAAAGCTGACAATATCACTGGCTGCTGTTTCTCAGTTTCTGTTTTCACACTGGGAGAGTTGAAGCTAAGCTGTTGATATGTATGCAGCCATCTTGGATGTCCATGTGGTTGCACACATTGAACTAAATGTAGAACAGCAGTCTTTGGCAAGTTCTCGATAATCCACGGTTATCAAAAACATCCGAGTGGTGCTTGTGGTTGTCTGTATTTTCTGTTCTTACTTATGTGCAGCACATTTTGGAGGTTTATACTATACTGTTTTGTTAACCAGTCATGCAGCTGCTACTGATTTACCATATCTGAGGGTGTGCCATCTAATGTCACTCTCTCTCAATTAAATACACGTGTCTCTCTCACTCTCCTATTTTTCCTTTCTTAATTCCTAAAACATATTTTCCATATTTTGTCTTCCCTTGTCACAGTGAAGCCTCACCCTGTTAGCTTTACCATTGGCTGTTCCTACATTTCCTCCCAAACCTTTAAAAAGCTTTAAATATAAATGTCTGCTGTTTTTTTGCATTCATAGTAAGTTACTAGGGTAGCGGCCCTAGAACCTTTACAAGCCTAGCCATATTAATCCCAGGTATCCCCATTTGTCCTTTTTTTGGGTAGTTCATAGAACAAATTTAAGAACAGAGCAGGTCTGTGATCAACACTAGCTACTCCTGTCCATGAGAGACATTGGTGCCACCCCAGGGGCAAATTTGCAGCCTCCCATCCAATTATCTAGGTTGCATTTGAATAGGCATTTGAATAGGTTTGTTAGCCCTTCTTGTAATATGTTGACATTGTTGGGGAACTCGATGATTTCTCCCAGTCTGTAGTCCTCAATGAACTTGGTGATCCAAAGGCTGTCTACTTTGGGCTGGACTTCTGAGAAATAGATGACAAACAATAAGGGGCCCAGCACAGACCCCTGTGGTGTTCCACTGGAAACAGGTCTACTGGTGGAGGTGGAGTCACCAATTTCGACGGAGTGTGTTCTGTTGGTGAACCAGTTGGCTATGCATCTAGTAACGCAAGGGTTAATCCCTGTATGGGAGAGTTTCTCAATGATGCAAAAGTGGGGAATTCTGTTGATAGCCTTGAAAAGGTCAAGATGGGCTGTTTGCTCTGTCTTACCTTTGTCCATGACTTTGGTGACATTCTTTAAGAAGTCTACCAGGTTTAATAAGCATGATCTACCCTTAACGAAGCCAAACCAGGTTGGGTCCAGCATTCAGAGGTCGCCTGTGACCTTGTTCATAAGGTCCATGATAATTTCCATGGCCTTGCAGATGAGGCTGATTAGACTTGTCGGTCTCTAGTTCCTGGGGTCAGTTGTGCAGGGGGATTACTGTTGCTGTTCGCCATTCTGCAGGAACATAGCCAGTTCTCATGCTTTGATAAGATAGAATGCCAAGTGGGTGTACTGGGTCGTCTTTTTTGATTGTTTAGTAAACAATATGGGATGTTATCTAGTCCCACTGATGCTGTCTTTGGCCTTGGTGGGTGCAGAGATGACCTGTTCTCTATAGAAATATTACGCAGAGGGTTGGTGTCAGGTATACTTAGGGATAGGGTAGGTGGTGATGGGGAGGGGGTCTAAAGTTTTTGCTGAATCAGTCTGCTAGCAGATTGGCAATATCTTCCAGTGTAGTATGAGTGATCCCATCTACAGTCATTTCAGCACATAGCTGGCCATTCCATTTTAGACTTCAGATGTAGTTAAAGAATGCCTTATGATTATTCTTAGCTAGGGATGCGATTTTAGTTTTGTAATTTGCTTTAGAAGACTGTACAAGACTTCTGATTTTCCTGTGTAGGCTCAGGAGGGAACTCTTCCTCTGCAGAGTGATATCCCTCTTGCTTTTGGACAACAGGTTCTTCCTCTTGTTATGTTATCTGTTTATACTTGAGGTCTTCCACTGTGGCTTGTTTTTATGGGAAGACCTGGTTTTAATTCGGTCAGATACAGCAGAGTTTATACAGTCGCTTAAGTGTTTGTGCAGGGCATTTGCTTACACTTCTGCACAGTGCTCATTGGTGTCTGCGATTGTGGGTGGTATTAAGCTTTTTATGTGCTCACTTAGTAGGCTATAGTTAGCTTTGGTGGAGTTTTTTTATAATTTTTCTTCCCGTGAGGGTGTCAATTCCAGTAGTTACTTCAAACAAGACTGATTTGTGGACTGACCTAACCAGAGAGGCCATCACACTTGGGGAAGTACAATGACCCTCCCCATGTTTTTGAGTTCTATGTCCAGAACAATGTCCAGAACATTAGAGTCCCTAGTGGGGGTGCAGACTATCTGTCCCAGAGCATTTGTGTTAAAAGTCCAGGAACCTCTGAGCAAGTGTGTTTTTGCTCATACATGTACCTCAGTCTATGAAAGGATAGTTGAAATATCTTGTGACTAAGGTGTTGGGCTATATGGCAAGGGATTCCAGTAAATCGAGTTGGATGGTGTTTCTGTTCCTGGTTCATGGTGGGGGATCCATAGCTAGCAATGATGTGGTATGTTACTTTCCGAATGGTTAATTGGACATGTGGTAGTTTGAGAGGGTTATGCTGTTTGATCAGTCTCGAAGCTTATTTGGTTTTAGTGATGGTGGATACACCTCCACCTTTGGTTCCTTCACGCTCATTTTGAGGTCTGAACGTGTGGAAGGTATTGTAGCCTTGCATGGCTGAGGTGCTATCAGTGGCCTTGAACCACGTCTCGGTAACTTCACAGACGTCAGCATCCTCCAAGGTAAGGAGTACTTCCAGGGAGTGCAGTTTCATGCTTAAACTACTAGCATTAAGCAGCATGACCCTGAGTTTATCTTGATTAGATTTTGTTACGTTGGAAAATTTGTTGTTTTGACATTGCCTAAAATATTTACATTCACCACTCTATAAATTGATCATATGGCAAAGGAAAACAAGCTTTTCTACCTTGATTAATGCCATCAATACATCTTTCTAAATATTCTGCTTGCTTCTCATTTTTCTTCACAATTTGGGTAGCTTCTGTCCACATTTTGGTTTACATACCATTTTTGACCTTTTTTTCTGCAAGCTGAAGCTGAAAGCAGTGACTGGAATTTGAATTATGAATATTAAGGACAGTATAGAGGTTATCTAATTTGGGATTACATTATGTTTTGTAAAGGTCATAGTTTGTTTTACCTTGTTTCAGCTGTAGTACATGGACATTCATTCTTTTAGCATATTTTATATGTTGTATTGTTGTATTATGCCTCTGTTTATGTTGTAGGGACTAGCTACTTCCTGAGGGGGGTTGATGTCCCATGGAATGGACTGTTGGAATGGGTGGTTAAGAGGGTACCACAGAGACATTATTGAGGGCATGAGACAAGTGGAAAAATGGTGTACAGGAAGTATGCATGGAAGGAGGTGCAATATTAAGGCAATTAAAGGCCAGATTAGATACATTCAATGTTGTCTTCTTTTGCTGTCAGATAAATGAATTATAATGTCACAATAGTCTTGTATGTTGAAGATCAACTTTCCTTTAGAATTTTTCTGAATGCTGTTTCTCATGGGCTTAAAAACTGTCAGCCGCCTCCGTGGCTGGTGTATTCATTCATTTGTTGCAATATTTCCATTGCTATTTTGTCTGTGCTCTGGCCCAGCAATCAAGGAGCCTCAATCTTCACCACTAACACCAGAGAGGGTGTCTCATATAAGAGGAAAGGATAATAAATACAAACAGCAAAGTACAATTTCCCTTAAGTGCACACAGAGATCACAGTCAGTCTGGGACTGGTTGCTCCCTTGCTCCCCAGGTCCCCAGTAAGACACCCCACTGGCACTGCTGTATGGTCCAGATCTCAGCCTAGCTGGCAAGCTAACTTCCAGTACCCTTTCTGTCCAACCAGTACTTCGTGTCCCTGCCCAAGTAGCTGACACACACACTTTGAGATAAGTATTTATACATCTTCACAGACACTCCTGAGAAAGGCTGACACAGATTCTCCAGCTGGGCCCTTTTACCCAGACTATACGGTAGTAGTTACTGCCTCCACCAGTTAATAATTATCAGCTACCCAAAGGCCCTTAAAAGGGTGTACAGTTTATTACTGTGCAATATTATTATCCAATTGGACAGGGCTAAAGCTGTAGGAGTAGCTTAGATAGTAAACTCTAGAAATATGCAATGTACTCTAGAGATTAACTTATCTCTACATAAACCAGTCACAGTTGAGAAGGGTTTAAAAATATTTAATAATAAATACTAAAAACACAAGACAATACTACTACACCACAGTGCTATTCAAGAATTCAGAGATCACACAGAAACTTAAAACAGTACAGTAGGGAAGTTCTGATATAACAGAAAAACACTTAGTCTAAACTTTATAGTCCTAGCTATTTCTACAAGAAAACATACTTATAAGATAACTTGCTTACTTAGAGCAAGGCAGTGCTGAGTTAGACAAAAATGCTTAATAATCTCTAGTTCTCCCTGTTTAAATTGGAACTGCAGTTCTGATAAAACATTACATCATTTGTTTACACTTTCCTGGTTTGCAGGCCACACCGAAACTACATTTACATTCTTTTACACTCAGAGCAATAAAGGACATTCCATATGTAAATTCTGGTCATTAACTTTAGCTTTAAAACAATAGGCAAGATGCTTACTCCAGACTCATTGACTCCAAATTCTAACTTCAAAGGACATACAAAACATAATAATTTCAAAGAACATTTGAAATGCTTGGCTTAATTTTCCTTACAGTAGATGGCAATGTTGCTACAATCTTAAAGTTCACATTTTACAATGTTTTCTTTCATTTAAGAAACAAGCCTATATTTTATATTTATATTTACAAATGCCAGAATTATGTATCAAATTCTGGATACCACAAGGAAAACTCCACAAACTTAAAACCACAAAAGGTATGGGATAGGCAGCATGCTGTATTACTTAAAACTCACATAATTTAATAAGTCCACGGCAAGCAAGAAAAAGTAAAAAAAAATCAAATGTATGAAGCCCCTTTCGTCTGGTGATCTTCCCAGACTTCATCAGATACAACTAACTCTGTTAAAAATCTTCCTTATAAGTCATTTAAAACAAGTCACATAGGTTCCAGACCATTAAATAAGATAAATTACTTAAATTACTTGTGTTAACCTGTTTTTACCCTAACCTCCTAATTATTGTTGTTTGGGTCCCATACCCTATGTATACAAATGTGTTTTAGAGACATATTTTAACAAACGTATAAAAAAACAGAAGTTTCATTTAAACTTGCTTAAATCAATAAATATACTACCCTTCCTGATGTTTATCTCATCAGGCTTTTAAGTTTTAAAATGCAAGTGATCGAATAGATCTCATTTAACCCTGGCGGATGGCAAGAATCTAACCTAAATTGCCATAACAATTCAAGTTTTTCTAAGAACAAACTTGTAGGACCGCATCTTCCATTTTCATGTGTCAAAATGTAGTCAATAACTCTAAATTTAAATGAATGGTTGGGGTAATCCACATAGTGCCTAGCCAGGGCATTATCTTGTTTTTGTTTGTTAATCGCATATACATGCTCATATATTCTGTCTCGTAACCTGTGGTCCGTTTTTCTGATGTAAAAAGCTGGACATAACTGACACTGGGCCAGATATACTATAGATTTCAAATTACAATTGTATTTGCTCTTAACTAGATAGTTCCTGTCTCTAATTTGTAAATCTCTCTCCTATTCCAGCATATTTACATTGGTTACACATTTCACAGTGGTACATCCCTGCATTCCTGTGTGTCTGCTTCTCTATTAAGTCTTTCATGTTTTTACCCCTCCTGGTGGTAACTGCATATTCCTCTACTTTTCTGTATAATGTCCCTGTCAGTAGACAGTATGTTCCAATTGTTCCGTAATATTTTTTGTATCTCTTTAGCACTTAAGTTGAATGTTAGAACAAAAGTCAAAGGGAAGTTGGTCTCCCTTTCCTTGGTGTTAGCTTCATCATGTACCTTAGATGTGTTCTGGGGTATCATTGTGCCAACATCCATCTCAATAATAGTATTTCCTTTGTATAATATGGGTTTATATATTCCATTCTCTAATTTTATTTGAACCTCTACAGTGGTGTTTGATATGAATTCTTCTGGGTAGCCTCTATGTGAAAACATGCGCCTAAAATTCAAACATTCATCTTCAAAATCTTCCTCCCTTGTAATCATTCTAGCTGCTCGCACCACTTCTCCTTTGACCACCGACTTCTTTTGGTGAAGTGGGTGCGAGCTTGTGAAATGTAGAAATGAATTTGAATAAGTGTTTTTCCTGAACAATTGTGCTATATACCTTTGTTGAAGTGTGTCTTTGTGTAATTCAACATCTAAATAAGCTATACTCTCTTCCTGGTTATCACTACTAAATTTCAAAAAGTTGGTTGTATTATTGAAATAATTCACAATGTCTGTTGCCAACTTGTGGTCTCCCTTTATAATAATAAAAATATCGTCCAGGAACCTAGTATAGAACAAAGTTGTATTATCAATAAATGTATTATTAATAATAAATTCATGTTCCCAGTGGGCCATGACGAGGTTGGCGAAGCTCGCCCTGCATGGTGAACCCATGGCAATCCCTATTCTTTGAAGGTACAATTTGTTGTTAAATGCTTCACAAAGCAAACAGTCCGAAATTCTGCAAAAGGAGCAGTCCCAATGAGTACTCGCAAGTCAAATCAAATTAACATTCAAACAGTTTATTAAAACATGCAACGTTTTCGTTGCTAGCTGCAACTTCTTCAGAAAATACAATAATAAATGCTTTTAGCACCATTTTTGATTTTTAAAAGCTCCTATGATTGTCATGACCAATCATTTCGTCAAGTTCAGTACATATTAATGAGTATTCACCATAAGTTAACTCTATAAGTGCACTTCTCGAATGATAAATCCTGACATTCACCCTATTCAAATTCTATCACATTAACTTAAACAATCAGTTATTTTTCAAAGCTTGTAAATATTCCTAACAATTTTAAAAAACTCTGAACTCTACTAAAATCATAAATAATACATTTTATTCAATGTTTATTTATAGTTAAGCAACTATCCAAACAGTAGTTGATTCGCTTAAAGTCTCATATAACTTTTTAGTTTCAGCCAACAGGAAATGCTACAGTGTTCATTCAAACCTGGGAATGTGCATGCGTTTAATTTTAATTGCCAAACTAATTCAGCACATTCAAGTGTTAAAGATGTTGGACCGCCTCTAACATTTTCAGTTATTTGATCAATAGCTGTAAATGAAAAAGTATGACCAGGGCACTGCTCTATGTGTCTTGCTAAAGCATTTTCCTTTTTATTTAGTATTATCTATTTAGCACAGTGTAACATCTGCCCGGCATATTATATAGGCAAGACGGACCGTAGATTTAGAGATAGAGTATACGAACATACATATGCTATCTCTAAAATAAAAAGGAAAATGCTTTAGCAAGACACATAGAAGGGGTAGGAATTTGAAATCATTGTTTGAGCAGAAACCACCGTCAACCAGGTCTCCCGGCATGTTCAAATGCCAAGCGTGTAACTGGTGTAAACATATTATTGAATCAAATAAATTTGTGGTTAATGACTATGTTTTTAAATTAAAATGTAGGGTTAACTGCAATTCCAGCATGCTAGTATATTTGGCACAGTGCCAACATTGTGCTGGTTTCTATATTGGTAAAACTGAGCGTAGGCTCAAAGATAGAATTTATGAGCACATGTATGCCATAAGGAAATGCAAAGAAACAAATGCATTAGCAAAGCACATAATTGACCATCCTTCTCACCAGTTTAAGTTTATTGGTATTGAGCAGGTTGGACATGATAGTAGGGGTGGACCTGTACAGCTCAAATTGTTAGAAAAAGAGTTACACTGGCAGATCAGGCTGGAGGCATACCACTCACCAGGGTTGAATGAAGCCTGCACGATCTCTAGTGTTCTACAATTAACTAATTTAAGAAGATAGTTATTTGTGGTTGCTTACTCACAGACTTACTTTAACTAGCTTCCTTTCTTGTTCGAGATTGTCTCGAACTAGGAAGCATTAGTTGATGTTGTGTTACACATTTTTAATTTTTTTATTAAAGTAAATACTAGTTCGAGGATCATTTATCATATATTATTACATATTTTTCATTAATTTTTTTCATATATTTTTTCCTTGACACTATAGTTGCAACACAACTTTTAATAACAATATTATTACAACTTCAATGGTCTGGTTAACCATACTAGACTGTCGATTTTATTGAGTGAATAATTTGAGGTGACAGTTAATGTAACTAGGTCTCTCTTTCTTCTTTTTCTTTTTTATGTATTTTCTTTTTAAGTATTTTATATATATACGTACTCTTTTCAAAGTAGGATGACTGTGCTGATTGTTAATTAATTTGCACTGATGTTAAACTAATTATGATGTCATACTATTTAAGCACATTGTATTGTTTGATAGTAGTTCTGAAGAAGTTTGCCTAAGAGGCAAACGAAAAGCGCTTCAAATAAACCTGTGTTTTCCTTTTTACCCTCAGTGGTGGTTTACTGGTGAAATTTACGTTTAAAGACACTTTTTGAACAGCAGTTCCAGTTATTCTGGTAGTTCGGTTTTTCATCTACCGGTTCACATTTTAGATTTATTGGTTTGTGTTTTCTTTTCTTGTTAAAACTTATGTCAAAACACTATCAGTCCTTTATCAACAAACTGGCAAGTGAAGTGATGGAATTTGATCAGGAAATTAAATCAGACAGCGATTTTAATTGCTACCAGTTTGATTACAGTAGAACTTTTAACAGTACAAGTCAACAATTAGAAAGACTAAAAGAAACCAAAATTAAAAAACTCCGGCAGGACTTGAAAGAATACGAAGAGGGGATTGCTTATCCAAAACCTCCCCCTTCGCAGTCATGGAATGTGACTGGTAGTGCTTCAATCTACTCCACCCACTTGAGTAATTATTCAACAGCAAGACAGGAGAAAGTGATGATCGCAAATGCGGGGATGACTAACTCTTTCGATGACATAGAAGAATATTTGGAGAGTG
The DNA here is from genome assembly GCF_019279795.1 of Protopterus annectens. Lineage (NCBI taxonomy): Eukaryota > Metazoa > Chordata > Ceratodontiformes > Protopteridae > Protopterus > Protopterus annectens. The sequence continues at coordinate 251,673,813 of NC_056746.1, read as the reverse complement.
AAAGTAGAGTCTGGTCAATGAATGGACAAGATTACCAAAACCAACAGAGTGGCCAGCAGCAAAAACACTACTCAGGACAGAAAGGGAAGAACTTAATGACGAACTGCAGGAACCAAATTTGGAATTACAATACCCGGGGAGCCAACAACCGGAAGAAGTAGTAAGTAACTTAGAAGAGACTAGACCTGTTTACACCTACACTATTGTTGCAAATGAAAAGAAAGACTTAAGTGTATAATTACACAGACTTTGAAATTGAAAAAGACTTGATTGAACTTTTTGCGAAAGGTTTAACCTTTGTGCTATCTGACCGGGAAGATATAGCTGAACTGTTGTTGGACTTTAAATTATACATAAGAAAGTTGAATTTAACAGCATTATTAGGTAATAACTACCAGGGTCAACAGGAAATGAGAATTGCAAGTACATTTAACCCACCTGCTCACCCAACCATTGCTGTGTTTGACCGTCTTTGTGAAATCGACTTTAGAAATTTGTTTAGTGACCTGGTTAAAAATCCTAGTAGAAGCAATATGTCGAAAGACGAAAAGTTAGCTTTGAACAATTTTAGAAGCCTACCAGTACGCATTATGAAGCCCGATAAGGGGGGGGGGGTATAGTTGTGATGAACACTACACAATATATTGAGAGGATGGAGAGATTACTAGAAAAAAAACACTTATTTAAGAGTCACCCAGAATGAGCTTAACCTGGCATATAATAGAATAATAACCTACATTAATGACATGTTCATAGACACTTTAATTGATGTTAATACGTACAGTTATTTGACCATGCAATCCCCAAAGACACCTGTGCTGTTCAGCGTCCCAAAAATACATAAAAACATCATGGACCCTCCAATGAGAGCCCTAGTGGATGCCAGACAGTCAATAACATATTCTTGTGCTAAGGTCATTGACCTAATATTAAAGAAATATGTGAGCCAAGAATTACAAGTCTGCAAAGATTCATGGACGTTTCTTCAAAAACATTAATTCATTAGAATTTGTCCAAGAATCTAATTTTCTTACAGTAGACATATTTGACTTGTATACCTCTATTACTCAGGATACAGGTATTGAGTGGGTAGTCGACTTGTTGAGAGCAAAAGGAGCGCCTGACAAAGATCAAAGACTAATAGAGGAATTGTTGAGCATTGTACTCAAGAACAACTTTATTGCATTTAACAACAAAATGTACCTTCAAAGAATAGAGGTTGCCATGGGTTCACCATGCGGGGCGAGCTTCGCCAACTTCGTGATGGCCCATTGGGGACACAAATTTGTTATTAATAATACATTTATTGATAAAACAACTTTGTTCTATATTAGGTTCTTGGGTGATTTTTTTATTATTATAAAGGGAGACCACAAGTTGGCAACAGACATTGTGAATTATTTCAGTAATACAACCAACATTTTGAAATTCAGTAGTGATTACCAGGAAGAGAGTACAGCTTATCTAGATGTTGAATTATACAAAGACTCACTTCAACAAAGGTATATAGCAAAGTTGTTCCGGAAAAACACTTATTCATATTCATTTCCACACTTCACAAGCTCACTTCACCAAAAAGTGGGTGATCAAAGGACAAGTGGTGCGAGCAGCTAGAATGATTACTAGGGAGGAAGATTTTGAAGATGACTGTTTGAATCTTAGGTGCATGTTTTCACATAGAGGCTACCCAGAAGAATTCATATCAGACATCACTGGAGATGTTCAAATAAAACGAGAGAATGGAACTTATAAACCCATGTTATACAAAGGAAATACTATTACTGAGATGGATGTTGGCACAATGATACCTCAGAACACATCTGAGGTACATGATGAAGTTAACACCAAGGAAAGGGAGACCAACTTCCCTTTGAGTTTTGTTCTAACATTCAACTTAAGTGCTAAAGAGATACAAAAGATATTAAGGAAGAATTGGAACATACTGTCTACTGACAGGGACATTATACAGAAAGTAGGGGAATATCCAGTTACCACTTTCAGGAGGGGTAAAAACATGCAAAACTTAATAGCGAAGCAGACAGTGCGTGCACACAGGAATGCAGGGATGCACCACTGTGAAATGTGTAACCAATGTAAGTATGTTGGAATAGGAGAGAGATTTACAATTAGAGACAGGAACTGTCTAGTTAAGAGCAAATACGATTGTAATTTGAAATCTATAGTATATCTCACCCAGTGTCAGTTATGTCCAGCTTTTTACATTGGTAAAATGGACCGCAGGTTACGAGACAGAATATATGAGCATGTATATGCTATTAACAACCAAAAACAAGATAATGCCCTGACTAGGCACTGTGTAGATTAACCCAACAATTAATTTAAATTTAGAGTTATTGACCACATTTTGACACATGACAATGGAAGATGCGGTCCTACAAGTTTGTTCTTAGAAAAACTTGAATTGTTATGGCAATTTAGGTTAGATTCTTGCCATCCGCCAGGGTTAAATGAGATCTATTCGATCACTTGCATTTTAAAACTTAAAAGCCTGATGAGATAAACATCAGGAAGGGTAGTATATTTATTGATTTAAGCAAGTTTAAATGAAACTACTGTTTTATATATGTTTGTTAAAATATGTCTAAGACACATTTGTATACATAGGGTATGGGACCCAAACGACAATAATTAGGAGGTTATGGTTAAAGTTGGTTAACACAAGTAATATAAGTAATTTATCTTATTTAATGGTCTGGAAGCCATGTGACTTGTTTTAAATGACTTTTATAAGGAAGATTTTTAACAGAGTTAGTTGTATCTGATGAAGTCTGGGAAGATCACCAACGAAAAGTGCTTCATGCATTTGATTGTTTTTTTAATTTTTCTTGCTTGCTTGCCGTGGACTTATTAAACTGTGTGAGTTTTAAGTAATACAGCGTGATGTATCAAATTCTGTTTGACTAGGCTGGCAGCCTTCACATCTCTCCCTCCCCTGGAGAACTCAAGCTAGTTTTTCAAATGCCCCTTGAGAAACGTCGCTTGAGAGGGCTATGTCTATCTGAGTGTACCTCACCCCATTCCCTGTCTTGAAAGCCCATCTGCATTGGCATTGCTAATCCCACTGCGGTGCTGCACTGACATATATGCTTGCAACCTCAGGCTCCATCTTAGCAACTTGGCATTTTGCTGACTGGCTCTGTTTAACCAAATTAAGGGGTTGTGATCTGTCATTACAGTGAATTTTCTTCCATACAGATAATGCAGAAGTTTCTGCAATGTCCACACTATGGCTAGACATTCCTTTTCTACAGCTGCATAGCATTCCTCCCTGGGTTGGAGCCTATGACTGAGATAAACCACTGGGTGCTCTTTCCCCTCTGAAGAAATCTGGCTAAGTACATCCCCCATCCCATAGTTCGAAGCATCCACTTGTACAACCAGTTCTTTGTTGTAATCTGGACTGGTAACACAGGGGGTCCACCCAAAGCTTCTTTAAGCTTCTGGAATGCCTGTTCACATGCTCGGGTCCACACTACCTTATCTGGCCTGTTCTTCCTTGTCAGGTCTTTGAGGGGAGCAGCTATGGTACTATAATTGGGGACAAACTTTTTGTAGTACCCTGCTGTCCCTAAAAAAGCCCTCACCTGCTTTTTGGTAACAGGTGCAGGCCATGCCTGAATGCCTTCCACTTTGGCAGGTTATGGCCTTATCTTACCACTCCCCACTCTATGTCCTAGGTAGGAGACCTCTGCCATACCCACCTGACATTTGCTCGGCTTAATGGTCAACCCTGCCCTCTGTAGTCTGCCCTGTGCCTCCATGATATGCTGAAGGTGCTCTGGCCAGGAATGGCTGTAGATGGCAATATCTTCTAGGTAAGCAAGGGCAAACCCTCCTGCTAGGATATTATCTACCAGCCTCTGGAAAGTCGCTGGGGCATTCTTCATCCCAAAGGTCATCTTTGTGAACTCATACAAGCCAAAAGGTGTCACAAAGGCTGACTTTTCTCTAGCACTGGGAGTCAAGGGCACTTGCCAGTAACCCTTAGTAAAATCAATGGTTGTAAGATACTTAGCCCCACCCAGCTGCTCTAGGGCCTCATCTGTCCTAGGCATGGGGTAAGCATCCGACTCTTGTGTGACTATTTAATTTCCTGTAATCCAAACATAACCTGGTGCTGCCATCCTTCTTTGGCACCAGTACCACTGGGGAGGCCCAGGGACTGTTGGTCTCTTGAATCACCCCTAGTTCCAACATCTCCTGTACCTCCTCCCCCAGAGTCTGTCTGACTCTCTCAGGCACCCTATAAAGGAGCCTGCCTAATAGGTCTTTGAGGTCCTGTATCCACCTGGTGCTGTACTAGGTGGGTGCACCCTGGTTTCCCAGTGAACATGTCCCCAAATTCCTGCAACACTGCTCGGATTTCTCAAACCTGGGTAGGGGATAGCTGCTGAGATATTGAAACCACTTCCACTGAGGTGTCAGCCCGAATTCACTGAGAAGATCAGTCCCCATATCTCCATCAGACTCCTCCTGCAATCCACTGCAGATGCTCAGCACAAGGGCTTCCCTATCATGGTAAGGTTTCATCATGTTAACATGGTACAGTTTGTGCCCCTACCGTCTGCCTAGCAGTTCCACCATGTAGTTTAACATCACCTTACCTTTCTTACCACCTTGTAGGGTCCCTCCCAAGCTGCTTGCAGCTTGTTGTGCCTGACAGGAATGAGAACCATTACCTGCTGCCCCACAGCATAACTCTCTAGCTCAAGCATTCCTGTCATACCACACCTTTTTCTGTTGTTGGGCTTCTGCCAGGTTCTCCTGGGCCAAGCGCATGAGTTCCCTGAGCCTTGTCCTGAGGTTTAGGACATATGCCACAACAGACTCCTTCTAAGACTCGCACTTACCTTCCCACGCATCTCAAATTAAATCTAGAGGTCCCCTCACCCTATGCCCTTACAGCAACTCAAAGGGTGAAAAACCTGTGGATTCCTGGGAAACCCCTCTCTAAGCAAACAGATGGGGCAAATATTTGTCCTACTCCCTCTTAAACTGATCTGCAAATGCCCGTAGCATGAACTTGATTGTAGAGTTTAACCTCTCAACAAGACCATTAGACTGGGGATGGTAGGGGGTGGTCTTCATGTGCTTCACCCCACAGGACTTCCACAGACAAGCCAGCAGGTCTGACATGAAATCGGCACCTCTGTCAGACAGTATTTCTTTTGGGAAACCTACCCTGCTGAATATCTCTAACAAAGCATTTGCCACCTTCACTGCCTCAGGGTATCGTGTAGCATAGTCCACTACCACTAGGATATACTTTTCCCTGTGGAACTTGGGGTACTCTGAGGACCCACAATATCCATAGCTACCCTCTGAAATGGCTCCTCAATCACAGGCAAAGGCATCAAAGGAGCTCTCACCTTGTCTCCTGCCTTGCCTATCTTTTGGCACTGCTCACAGGTCCTGCAGTACCTCCCTGTTACATCTCTGGAAATTTTAGGCCAATAGAAGTTTTGCATAATATGCCTCTTTGTACGTTTTATGCCTATATGAGCTGCAAAGGGAATATCATGGGCTATGGCTAGAAGCGCCAGATGGTAGGCTCTAGGCACTACCAACTGCTGTACTCTCTCACCTTCTAGCCCTCCCTCAGGGGTCCACTCTCTGTATAGTAACCCTTTGTTCCAGTATACAGATTCCCCCCTTTCCTTGAGAATCAGGTGCCTCCCTAGTTACCTGCCTCAGGCCTTGCAATGTAGGGTCTGAGAGCTGAGCCTGTCTCAACTCTCTCCTTGTAACCCTTCCCAGCTCCCCTTCCACAGGAAGTCTGGCATCCTCTGACAGTGGTGCCTCACTGTCAGCCTGGGTACTACTACTCACCTCTACCTTTGCAGTTGCACTGTCCAAGCGAACATCAGTACCCACAAGCAGCTGTGGCTCACCTTCAGTGTCACTGCTACAAAGTAGCTCCCTGAAGTAACCACCTCACCAGTCCAGGCTGCAAGTATGCAGTCTGTCAGGGTCTCCCCCGGGCTACCAGACCCACATGCTTGTCTCCTAGCCTGACCGCGTGTAACTGTATAAGTACATGGTACTGCCTCATCCAAATCCTTCCCTCTCAGGACATCTGCAGAATGGTAGTTTAGTACCCCTGTTGTCTCAAGACAACCTACTATTGGCATTTTCTCTTTCCCTCTTACTGCTTCCTCACCTTTGGTTCCCCAGCTTGCCTCCATGGACATCTGTATGCCACATGGCCCCACTGGTTGCATTCAAAACATTTAACCCTTGTACCTGGACTAGTGTCTTCCCCTGCTGCTGGCAGATTCTGTTGGGGCAGCCTGTGCTGCCCACCATGGGTTCTGTTAGACCCATGAGCAGTACTGGGGTCCCCTTCCTGTGCAGGGCTGCCTTGCTTGCCAGGTATAGGTCTCCCTTCTTCCTCAACTTATCTGAAATAGCACGTTGTCTGTCAGCTAACCAGATCCTCATGTCCTTAGGCAAAGTGCTAAGGGCTTGTTCCCTCACCAAAGGTCTGCTAGCCCTTCAAAAGTGGTGACCTGATATCCACTCACCCAGCTAATGAAAATAAGTGATCATTTCAGCAACCTATTCAGACATACTTTCTTCTGCCTTGCGTCTATGCTCACGAAACTTTTTCCTATACATTTCCGGTGTTAGCTTAAAACATTCTAGAAGACATTTTTTACAGCAGTATAATCAAAACATGCAATGTCAGACATTTTAGCCAATGCATTTACAGCTTTCCCATGGAGTAAGGGGGTCAGGAACCGTAACCAGAGGTTTTGGTCAACACTATACTGTTTGCATACCCTTTCAAAACATATGAATGAAACTATCAAAATTATCCCCCTCTTTAAATTGCGAAAGAAATTTACTGACCTGTTGTGCTTCTGGGGTCCAGTTACTCCATTTCCCATTACCTACATGACTCTGGCAGAATCAGCATTTCCCTCTCATGCCTCCTCTGATGCTCTTTTTCTTCAGCTTCTATCTCCAAACGTCTGGCCTACAACTCAAGTCTCTTTAGCTCCAGCTGGATTTCTAAGTCCACTGCAGAAAGGTTGAGCTGTCCATTCTCTGAGGATATTGTATCTTCACTGCCAGTCTGATTGTACTTCGCCTCTTGGATGCTGTTTTCTGATGCAGCTGTAACCAAGGCTGCAATCAGGTCTGCCTTAGTCAGGTTTCCATGCACCAGTCCCTTTGCCTGGCACATCTCCACCAGCTGGCTCCTTGTCAGCTTTCCATACTCCTCTGCTGACATGCTGCCTGCTCACCCTGACTAACTAAGCTAACAACAGAAATAAAACAATTGTGATCTGAACTCTGAGAATTCACTGTGTGGCTGATTTAGAGTACAAAACACCTTCAAAGATCACTGTACATAAGCTACAGGCTTCACTCTACCCACACCACTACAAGCCAATTAGTATTTGTCAACTAATTAATATGTGATGTGGATATCCCACAAATGTGAAATGGATCCCACCACTGCCACTATATGTGACGTCCATGCCCTGGCCCAGCAATCAAGGAGCCTCAATCCTCACCACTAACACCAGAGAGGTCATCTCATATAAGAGGAAAGGATAACAAATACATACAGCAAAGTACAATTTCCCTTAAGTGCACACAGAGATCAGTCAGTCTGGGGCTAGTTGCTCCCCAGGTCCCCAGTAAGACTCCCTACTGGCACAGCTATATGGTCCAGATCTCATCCTAGCTGGAAAGCTTACCTCCAGTACCCTCTCTGTCCAACCAGTGCTTTGTGTCCCTGCCCAAGTAGCTGACACATAAACACACTTTGAGATAAGTATTTATACCACTTCACAGACACTCATGGGAAAGGCTGACACAGATTCTCCAGCTGTGCCCCTATACCAAGACTATACGGTAGTAATTACTGCCACCACCAGCTAATAATTATCAGCTACCCAAAGGCACTTAAAAGGGTGTCCAATTATTACTGTGCAATATTATTATCCAATTGGTAAGTGTGACTAATCAGTCAAGGCTTATTAGAGTGGCCTTGTACAATAAACTCTATAAATATGCAGTGTGCTCTAGAGCTTAACTTATCTCTACGCAAACCAGGCACAGTTGAAAAGGGTTTAAAAATATTTAATAATAAATACTAAAAACACAAGACAATACTACTACACCACAGTGCTATTCAATAGTTCAGAGATTACACAGAAACTTAAAATAATACAGTAGGAAAGTTCTGATATAACAGAAAAATACTTAGTCTAAACTTTATAGTCCTAGCTATTTCTACAAGAAAGCATACTTCTAAGATAACTTACTTACATAGAGTAAGGCAGTGCTGAGTTCTAGTCAGACAAAAATGCTTAATAATCTCTGGTTCTCACTGTTTAAATTGAAACTGCAGTTCTGATAAAACCTTACATCATTTGTTTACACTTTCCTGGTTCCCAGGCCACACCACAACTGCATTTACATTCTTTTACACTTAGAGCAATAAAGGACATTCCATATGTAAATTCTGGTCATTAACTTTAGCCTATAAACAATAGGCAGGATGCTTACTCCAACTCATCAACTTCAAATTCTAACTTCAAAGGACATACAAAACATAATTTTAATTTCAAAGAACATTTGAAATGCTTGGCTTAGTTTTCCTTACAGCAGATGGCAATGTTGCTACAATGTTGAAGCTCACATTTTAGTGTTTTCTTTCATTTAAGAAACAAGCCTGTATTTTATATTTACATTTACAAATGCCAGAATTTTGTATTAAATTCTATTTGACTAGGCTGACAGCCTTCACCCTTCTCTACCAGTCTTCACATGTCCCACATCACCTCATAAGGTGGTCTTGCTCTGCAGCAGAGATTTTACTTTTTCTCCTGTACCACTTGGGGTAATGATTGCTGGAGGCATCTGAAGAGCTCACATCCAATCCTGGCATGCATGCTACTTAAATGGGAATTATGTATTGATCCATTAACTTTGTTTTTTTACCTCTCTTGTGTTTTCTATCCCCTCTGCCTTAAAGTCTTAAATATCACATGATCTCAGCTCATTGGCTTGCTTGGTCTCTTATACCTTTGCACTTTCCACATATCATCATCCTGTATATCCTTTTTCTATTCCTGGACCCAAATTCTACCCCTTTCAACTGCTTATATGTTGCTATTTTGATTTCTCCCCAGAGGGCTTGTGTGCTTGCTGCATCACCTTTATGTTGTCCTCTTCCAGGTTTTGTGAGGCTTTTACCCCATTTCCTAATTGGGCACATTTTCTCCCCTCTCTTTCCAAAAGATTGTTGAGATTTCAAGACGCACAGAATTATTCTTATGAATATCCAAGATGCACAAGCAATACTACAAAGGAACATACTTATGGTCTACAATTTACAATATTGTAAAAGCAGATACTCATTGCCATAAAACAAATACTGCTGCAGAAGTCTGTAATAGGAGGTGTTGCCATAAAAGTCCCAAACAAAAAAAAATGACCTCTAACATAATCTTCCTCTCCCTCTTGCTGTGTTTAAGAAAAACATATGGTTAACAAGCTGCACAGTGATTCATCAGTCAGTGCAACAGATACCTTCTTCATGTACCTTTAGAAGTCCAGTGGTGGAAGCCCCTTCATTGGCAAGACAGTCTGCCATCTGCTTTTTGGTAGATGAGCACAGGATACTATGAAATGTGTAGGTTTGAATGAATTCTTTTATTCTACAGATTTCCTGGTGAAGCTGTTTTTGTCTCTTATATGGTTAGTAGAGTTAGTTTACTCAGTCAAAGAATAGTCATGTGCTACAGCTGTCGCACCTTGGGTGACCAGCTGAGAGTTCATAATATACAATAGTTAAGAGTGCTGAAATGTGTAGGTTTGAATGAATTCTTTTATTCTACAGATTTCCTGGTGAAGCTGTTTTTGTCTCTTATATGGTTAGTAGAGTTAATTTACTCAGTCAAAGAATAGTCATGTGCTACAGCTGTCGCACCTTGGGTGACCAGCTGAGAGTTCATAATATACAATAGTTAAGAGTGCAGAGCAGAGATATGGCAAGAGTTTCTCTTGAGAGAGTACTGCATACAGTCCTCCTTTTGTCTCCTGTCAAAACAAATAACTACTCTCTGTTGAACGCCACTATCAGTTGGGTATCCATATAAAGCATCCCAGGTGACTGCTAGTTTCAGATATTCTGTAGTCATCATTTTGTCAAGTGTTGAAATTTTAGAACCACTGTTGCAGAATGGAGTTAATTGCATGGTGGCATGGTCTGTGTTGGATACCAAACAGGAAGTGTCAGAGATGACATTTGGTCTGCTTTGCCTGGCAACCCAGAGAAGCTGTCCTATTTACGACTAAGTCCATCCTTCTCAATTGGATTGCGGAGGTGGGACATCCCACCGCACTTTCTTTGATGGTTCCTTCACTGTAGAATCAATTTTTTTTCTGTGCAGCTCTCTTGGTGTACCAACACCATTCCGGCAATAGTAGCCAGATCCAGTTCCAGTTAATAATGTCATGCTTATCAAGGTCAACCTGAAGCAAAGTTTTTATGTGGGGAATAAGTGAAATGGCAAAGCTGCAGTACTGGGCATAGAGCTTGGGGAAAGCATAACCACTTTGCTGAATGTTGTTTGGTTTTAGGTGTACAGTTTGCAGTGCAAATGCTATGAGAAGAACATGAGCAGGATAATTGCAAGGCTTGAGGTCTGTTAAACAAGGTTTGAGTATTGAATGTGGAACTTGAGGACCTGCCTGGAAGATAGGTGTGGGCAGCAGGTATCTTCTAACAGTACAGCCTAGAGGATAAAGGTCTGAGCTACTTGTAAGCTTTTTCCTGTAGACCTTCATGTGATTCTTTCATTTTCCATATTCATGCTGTGCATGTTACTTACGAGTGCTCTCAAGGAAGATTGAAAATAGGCCGTTGTGTGTAGTGGGCTTGCCTAATTACCAAATGAATAATAAAAAAAAAAATTTCAGTATTTCCTAAAGCTGTCTTTTTGTTACCACCCTGTTTTACATTCTCATCTACCATATGTATAGCTTTCTGATCTGTATCCTGCAAACATGACATTTACATAAATAATGTACCAGAATATTTGCCTGCTTTTACTTTTCTTTGAACCACTGTGTGACTTTTATATGTTTTAGTTGTATATCCTGTTGTTCCTCTTTGCATTACACATTTTTGTTAGGTTTCGTTTTTATTCACCTCTGTGCATATTTCCTACAGATCTCTGCCTCCTATAGCTACCTATAAAAGGTCTACTGACCAGTGAGTAGGACTCACCCTGGTTAGGTTAAGCCTATTTATAAGTTTAGTGATAAGAGAGCAAGCATAAAAAAGGAGCTAAACATTTGAATTCTATGCCAGAGGCATAAAGACTATAGTTAAGGGTGGGGATGAGTACAGTACTGTTGGGACTTACTGTATATGCTACAGGTATATTCAGTGATCAAGATTTTATTCAATATGGGTAAATTATCCCCACAACATTACTTGTTGGAGATTTTGGCATGTACAGTTAAACTCAAGCTTCCTTAGAAGAAACCATTCCAGTGCTTTGTACTGAAGTGACTGCATTAATTGTGTATGCTTTTTGTTTTCAAAGAACATATTAAATGTTTTCTGCTAATGCAGGTCAGCTGTTTTATTTTAGTAGTGATATAATCAAAATGTTAAGACACATTAATAATCTGTTGTATACCACTTATAAAATGTAATGCCGTTAATGCACTGAGCTGTCAGCTTGTTTATGTACGAGACCTTTCATTATGGAGTATGCATTGGAACTGTGTACCCTATGTGTCGAAGTAGAACATCAGACATATTTTGAAGTAATGTTAAAAAGGATGGCTGTTCTTTAGCTTGTCGATGGAAATGTTATATTATTGAACTTTTTAAGTATGTAGTGAAAAGTATAGGGCAGGAAGTTGAGACAGGGGGTTGCCATTTACAGCATACTTCTCAACTTTCCAGATTTTTTACCTCCTATTTTTGGTCTGATCCTCGTAAAATTTTTGGTTTTCTGGAAAATTACAGGCATGTGCCTTTCAGAATGTATACCTTTCAAAACATGCTTGCTAATTCAAAACCTAATTTTCTAGCAGCTTTGTAATTTTGTAAGAGTAATACTCCAAGTTTGCCCCTAATTTTGGGCCTTTGTCCCCTATTATTTTTGGCTTGTCCAATCTCACGACTACTGACTAGTTACTGCAGTACAGTTACTTATCAAATGAAACACTTGCAAATGCAGGTAACAGTTTTTTTCATAATTCTTAGGTACCAGTTAGTAAACGAATCATAGAAGAAAGAAGCACTGCATGAAGACAGCTGCCTTGTGAATTGAAACACCCTGTTTAATGGAAGAGGTAATAACTGGATGACCTGTCTAAACAACACAGTGTGTACCAAGTTTCTTATACTGGTGGTGGAAGGCAGTAGGTATGATGGGTCTGCAGTGTGTGTATTACAGAATATTGCTTTTAAGAGTGCTGTTTTATATGTTCTACATTGTCTCTGACCAACATGAGACCTGGCATGGTTTGTGAGACCAAGTGAGGTATGTGCACAAGTAAAGTTGCATGTTCTTTTTTGGCTGAGGGAATTTCTCCCACCCCAGGTTCCTTTTTTTTTTTTTTTTCCAGTCAGTGTTACACACTACAGGCATCTCCTTGAACATATTTATCTGCGTATTGATTAAGAGATGCTTCCAGTAGAATTGTACTTGACCATGTTTTGACAGGACACTTTGGAAGTAGTACTTCAGGCACTAGAGTACAACAAAAAAGCGACTTGCTTATTTACACAGTTTTTTTTTTCTTTTGCGTAAATTATAAAATGATTGTAAGGTAACTAAGCTTATGCATGACTGTATTATCCACACAAATCTACCAGCATCTGCATCATCAGTAATTGAATGATGAGAAAGTTAAAAAACATTTTGTGTTTAAGGGGTAATTGTTTTCTCAGTACAAGCCCCTGTTTTTTGGTTTAAGGGGCAAGCAACTGTACTCTTCTTATAGCCCCCATGCTTTATTATTTTACTTCCAAAGTCACTGCAGTCTGCAGGCCAGGGAAAGTGAAATTCCTCATTGCAGCAACCTTGAAAAATTGTTGTGACGGCATCTCTTTACCCTGAGTCAGTAATCAAGGAGCCTCAATCCTCACCACAAACACTGGTGAGAGACTGTCACAAAAAAAAACAGGAATGGATTTACATAGTATTTTCAAGTGCAGCTCTCTGCATCAAACACATCCCCCCCCCCCCCAAGAACAAACAGGAGCATTCTCCACTGGGACTGGACTCTCTGTCTCTCCAGATCCCAAACTACTTACTTTGGAACACTTTTTCCCAGTTCCAAGTAGCTGACACACCAACACCTGTATTGTATTTGATTTTCACACACACACACACACACACACACACACACACACACACACACACACTCATTCCTGGGAAATGCTGGTACAGACACGGCCGGCCTTAGGCATAGGCGAACTAGGCGACCACCTAGGGCGCCATAGAGGCCAGCTTCGTAAAGGGCGCAGTTTGTGTTTATTTATTTATTTTAATGAATTTACTTTTCTTAATAAGAAAAGTAAATTCATTAAAATAAATAAACAATAGGGCGCCGGAATCGTAGGGCAAGGAGGGGGAAGTGAGCGCCCTCCAACTTTTACAGCTGCAGGTTGGCCAGGAGACTTTCAAGAATTAACAAAAAAAAAAAACTTCACTCCATGGTAGCGGAGTCTGCTCCTTTTAATAGGAACATGCATGCGTCACATCCACGCACGCCAACGTGGATGTAAAGACATTTGTAAAGTTGCACACGGAAATCAAGCTAGCACTGTAAGATACAGGTTAACTCCATATGTACGCGTGTGGCTATTTGGATTAAAAAGAAGGTAAGTGTATGTGTGTGTCTGTGTAGTTTAAACTGGCCTTCTGTATGTGAGAGAAAGTGTGTGTGTGTGTGTGTGTGTGTGTGTGTGTATGGAATTTTAATTAGTCGTTCTGTTTGTATGAGAGATAAGTGCATGTGATACTATGTGAAAGAGTAGGTGTGTGTGTATGAGACAGAAGGTGCATGTCTGTGTGTTGTATGAGAGAGTAGGTATGTGGAATACTACATGATTATGTGTTACATTTCTGGAGTGTAGTGGACGTGCAATCCCAAGTATTATTATTTCATCAGCTATAGGAACCATTCATACAAAATGCTCACCGCTCATAAACCTGTTGTGTTAAGCTATTTCCCCAACTTTAAATTGTATCTGCAATTCTGTGCAATAGTCAGTGGAATGTGGAGGGGGGAGGGGGATTAAAGACAAGTTGAAAAGTGTTATTACCAGGAATGAGATCTGCTTTCACAGCTCCTTTTCAATCCGGTACAAAAAGAACTTTGTCTTGTAGGATAAAAGAACATGTTAGAGACATAAAAAAACAAAAAGAAAGTAGCCCATTAGCATTACATTTTTATAAATATCATAATGGCAAACCTGATAATTTAAAAGTTACAGTATTGGATAGTGTTTATAATGAATCATATTTTAGTGAACAGCATATAAAACAAATACTAAGGAAAAAGGAATTATGCCTTATATTAAAATTTAATACATTAAGTCCAAATGGTCTTAACCATGACTGTTCATGGAAAAGTTTATTATAAATTTAATAAGTTTATTTTATTTTTAAAAAATGTATATTATGTTTTTTTAAAAATAAGTATGCATTTAGCTTGTTTCAATGTATGCTCAATGTGATGTATTTAATTGTTTAATTGATTGAATGGGAGTGTTTTGTTAAATGTATTTAAGGTTAGGTGTTAGGTATTGCTGAAGTTTTACTCTGTAAATGCAAGTTTTGCCGAGGCGCTAGAGATTAGATTATTCATTTGTACTGTTGAGACCTGAAGTGGATTAAATATTTATCCAGACGTGCATTGGAGTCATCCTTTTGCTGTGGTATTGGTTTATCAGGTGTTCTGGACTTTGTTGGTGGTTTACTACATGATTATGTGTTACATTTGAGGAGTGTAGTGGACGTGCGATCCCAAGTATTATTATTTCATCAGCTATAGGAACCATTCATACAAAATGCTCACCGCTCATAAACCTGTTGTGTTAAGCTATTTCCCCAACTTTAAATTGTATCTGCAATTCTGTGCATTAGTCAGTGGAATGTGGAGGGGGGAGGGGGATTAAAGATAAGTTGAAAAGTGTTATTACCAGGAATGAGATCTGCTTTCACAGCTCCTTTTCAATCCGGTACTACAGAGCTGATCTTTAAAGATGTAAAATTGCTACATGAAGTCACACAGCATCTCCCCAGTTTACAGTGATAAGCTATCCACTTAATTGTTCCTAAGTTACAGGCATACAAAAATGATTTCAGCAGTATATCACTCCATTCTGTATTTATCGTTTGGGCTCATATAACTGTAAAAATGTATGCACATCTAACCCCTACTCTTTGGTTTGGCAGGTAACCACATGAGGAACAGGTCACATTCTATTTGGGAATTGTAGTTTGGAGACTAAGTAAATTTCAATCCCACAAGGTTTATGAAAACTATTTGTTGAATATGGCCAAAAACTGCTATTACTACCTTCCCTGTAAAACCCAACGTGCAATTTCAGGGTTGATATTTTTAATATGGGAATGTTTCACTTTCATTTTAGCAAAAAATTGGTTAACTGATTGCATATACATTTATAATGGGATTTCAATGCTCAACTAACTGAAGCTTATTCTAATTTGCCGAGCAAGACAATGGTATGGCATATTTTCACAGGAATTAAAATAAGAGTTTCTTAACATACTTCATATCCTTCAGAAATGCAAGTTAACAAAAATCCTGTTGTTCTATCAACCTTTAAGTTAAAAAAGTGTAATATTTAAAATCTGTCCCTATTTTTATCGTCATTGCATCCACATCCTGTCCAGATTTCTTGCAGTAAGGTTGAGAGGTATGCATACCTCTCAACTATCCAGATTTTTGCTTCATATTTTTGCCCTATTCCTCATAAAATTTTGGTTTTCTGGCAAATCACTGAAGATTTAAATAACTAAATGTCATGCATTTGAGTTTCAGCCTTCATTTCCTTCAGAAAATGCATGGTAGGTTGTAATGACAGATGACTGAGGGGCCTTTTATGGTTAAAATATTCTGAAATGGGTAGTTTTGTCATTATTGGTTCATACATTTTGTTTCATTGCTTACTGGAAAAATGTTCAAAACTACAAATTTAAAACCTACTATAACAAGTGTAAATGTTTCTATGTGCAACTAGCTGTTTTTTGTTTATCAAATGGCACACTGTGTTGTAAAATCTGAAAGCAGTGTTAGTAGTATAATTGCATTTGGTGCAGAATATTCTACTCCCACACCATGTAGATGGCGTACTGATATTGCATTGCCCATATGATTGTTGATTATTTGGTGCATTATAAGGGGGATAGGGGTTCTACACTCCTGAGTATGTCCTTTTGTATGAGATGCCTAGTGACTATGAACTTGTTGGTCATTTCCTATTGCAATATTACCAACTTATCAATTTGTTTAATGCAATATAGGCAAATAATTCTTCAAGGAAAACGGGCACTGAATATGTAGATAAAACAATGATATGTGAAGTTGTTTTGCTGGTAGCAACCTCTTCATTAGGTATGGATTTCTTTAATGTGGAATTCAGATGATTTTACATCTGCAGAGATTGTAAGTATGGAGTAATATTGGTGGATTATGACGACAGATGTCTTGAGTGGACTTTTATGGTTGAAAATTTCTGAAATGGGTAGTTATTGGTTCATACATTTTGTTTAATTGCTTATTAAAAGAATGTTTAAAACTACAAATTTAAAACACTTTCTAACAAGTGGTGCTGTATTATACAAGGAATGTAATTCAATGTAATCAGGAAGGTGAGTCAAAGAACAAATACACGGAAGTATGACCTAAAAATTGTGTGCAAGGACTCTGTTTTGAAAACAGCCCAAAGGTAAACTTAATTCTTCACTGGCCAGATGCATTTTCTGTGAGTATGGGTTTTCATGCCGTTTCAATGAATATGAATTTTTCCATTTCAATGAATGTGAGTTTCAAGGGCAGAGAAGTTTACTGCTTATGCCAAGTCTGTTTTCATTGCGAGACTGTATTGTTTAGCAAATGGCTACCTGTGTTTGTGCTATTTTATATCAATATCTGTAATGATTGTAGAAGCAAATAAGAGAACAGTATGCATGGTAACTGGTGAGAAATAACCAAATAATGGAACACTGGAATGGGGGCTGTTGCTAGGGGGAGGATGTTGCAGCAGGAGCTGCTGCTCTGGGGGGCAGTCTATTACCATGCCTAGGTCCCTATTTGACTGTGATCTGGATCTGATATTTAAAGTAGAAAATACTATGCAGAAGTAGTTGTAGTTAAAGATACCTTGTAATGTAGTTATTCTTCTTATGCATTTAAATAATTTAAGGAAATGACTGGAGTGGCTTTCTTGGGGAGTGACCCTGTGTGTGTGGCTCAAATAGGGGTGTTTCATGGCTGTGGTGTGGGTGGGGCTTAAGGGGCGCCGGAGCACTACTTCGCCTAGGGCGCCATTTCGGCTAAGGCCGGCCTTGGGTACAGATTACTAGCTGTACCTCTCATGCCCAGACTATAAGGTTACCTCGCTGCAATGCACTCAGCCACTGTCAGGCTCTTACAAGGGTATCCAATTATGCTGAGTAAAACCAATACTAACGTAAGTAGAGTGTAACTAAAGCAGCCAGGCTTTTCAGAGTGACCAATGCGTCACTAAAATAAGCACAGATGCTCTCAAGACATGACCAGCCACAATGAAATGTATAAAAATATTTATTAATAAGTAATAGAAAACATGAGAATACTAAATATCCGAGTACAGTAAACATCAATTTCAATCACAGGAGAAATAAAAAAATAACAGTTGGGCAGGTTCAAACATATGCAGAAAAACACTACTAAACTAATGTCACTGTATTTCCCAAGTGTTTAAAGAATAACTGTTCTCTAGCTAACTTAATACAGCAAGTCAAGATAGGATGCTGAGATGCTTACTTTCACAAGGCAAGGTGATGAGCTTCCAACTAACTGAACTGAATTCAAATGACTTAATAACTGTTATAGATCTTTAGATCGGGTTCCAAAGAAAACAAAACGAGCTACTGTGTGAGTTCCATCCTGGCAGTGATCATTATAGAATTACATCACATTTGATCACCTGACTCTGGTAAAATACACATGCAGAGCTTTACTAAGATGTTTTGCAGAACAATTTCAAAAACTACTTCTGCTCCCTTCCTGAATTCTTTGTTTAAACATATACATTTGATCAGTTATAATAACACTGTTAATACATTTTTAACACAAGCATCTATACATGTCAGTGTGATAACCACATGACACAAAATTATTTACAAAACTCCAGCTAACTATGTTGGCATATGTTACACATGCATTGCCTTATTCTCTCCGGCACAGATGGCAATACCTCACATAGTCACTGTTATCTGTAACAATGAGACACTATTTTTAATTGTGCGACATCAAATTAGATGGGAAAGAATTTGTTATTGACTACTAATTAGATACCCTTTAGGTTATGTGGTACTCTGACGTGTTACATCTCTGTGCTACAGATTTTTTCTGTTTGCAAGCTAGCTTCATTGTTCCCCTTGCTGGTATGCTGCTGCACTAGGATCTTTCTTTGTGTAGTGTGGTATTACAGTCATAGTTAAGGTGTTGCATAGGTAGTCATGGGGTACTGCAGTTCATGTGTTAGTCATTTCTGTGATTTAATCCCCCTGTCTTTCCTACATCTTTTCCTTTTTTTTTTGCATTCACTCACAAAAAAAGGCAGAAAGTGTCATAAGTTCTCACCCAGTTTGCATTATACAACTTGTACTGCCTGCCATATGCTGCCAGGTAGTACCCACAGCTATTACCAAACTCAGCGTTTGGACGGCTATTTGTTGATAACTGATATGATGTCAATTTTCATTTTATCATTGATGTATGGGTTTGGTTACGATATCGGAACCGACTTAGCCATTACTACAGCTCGCACTGGCCAAAAATTCTTGAGCTTCACCTCTACTCATAATCCCCCCTCTCCCATTACCTCAGATTGAGTTTGCAGATTAGATATCAAGTCATAGATAAAGAAGCTTTAATGGAAACCATATCTGCTGTGTCTTAAAGTTTACCATGTGAGAAAACTGTATCATCCATTCCACCAAAAAGTCTTCAAAGTCCGGGGGATGGAGGGAGGGGAGTCAATGGTAAATGAAAATGGACAACACAGATGGAATGTTATGGTAAGTAGATAACTTCTTTGTCTGAGTTTGTTAATTTTCATTTTATCCTTGACGTATGGGACAGAGTCCTCAGCTACTGTAGACCTTGGGAGGACTCATGGAAAGATATTCCTGAACACCATTGAACCGAAAGATGCTCTTACCCTAGAGACCAAATCCAATTTGTAATGAGTAATAAAGTTATGGGGAGAAGCCAAAGCCCTTGACTGGAAAACTGCTGAAGTGGCTGCAGATCTTGTAGAGTGTGCCTTAATAGTCCTAGGCAAATCAATTTTCCCCTTGTTATATATGAAGGATATACAATCCTTAAGCCATCTGGTTAAGGTCACTGTATTGTCTAGTTTACCAAACCTTGCACTTGAAAAGGAGATAAAAAGTTGGTCAGATTTTCTTATCTGTTTTGGTCTGTGAAGCTAAAAGTGTAATTTTGTGTGAACATCTAGATAGAAAATGCAGACAGTAATCACCTTTGTTTGAAAAGTTTGAAAATAATACTGACAAATTAGTAGTCTGACTGATATTCTGACCCTACCTTAAATTAAATCATATGCATTTATTAAGAATATGCTTATTAAAGCTTACGGTTTGCACCTCTTGTTTTATATTTTGCTCTGCTTCATTTTAAGGTTGTTACTAGAATGTAGTTGGGGAACAGAACTAATTATTATGTTGCTACAATATGTTGTTCTCTAGTTTGGAAGTTTATTGCTTTGTTTAGAAGTATGGACATGTAGAGGCTTTGTTAAGAATATTGATAGCTGTTTACCCACTGAGGTGGAGGGAGCAGTTTGTAATGTTGCACTTGATCTGACTGGTACAACAGAGGTTGTCGCATTCTTGTTCAGTGACATGATGTAGATTGTTTGAGAGTTAGAGCCATTGAAAACATGGATAAAATTATGAAGCAGAAAATGGAAACCTTGATTTAAAAGAAATGTCCTTGGGCAGTGGACTTTTTGGCCTTAGAGAGAAGGTTATATATTTTGTTATTGTTAATTTTTTTCAGCGTTCATAGATTTGTAGGAGATTACTAGGCTAACGGCTTAAGAGCCCTTACAAGCCTAATCAATATAACCCGATTTTACCCAATATATGGCCCCTGGGGCAAGAGAATGGCATGGCTTTGTACCTATGCGTTGATCATCTTACAGATTTCCCAGTACATAGGGGACATAGGCAGCATCCCAGAATCTCCATCCATTGATCCAAATTGCATTTGAATAGAAAGGCTGTTTCAAAGAAGGAGCAATCTGTGAGACACATCTGTCTGTCTAGCATTTCTTGTTTGAGTCACTACGTTTAGATCCCTAGATTGGGTGACCGTCATGATGTTTGACTTTTGGATATGTAGCAGTTTCATTAGGGCTGGATTTGTGAGTGCCATGTAGGTCAGGCATAGGTCACCCCGTAATAATCATTAGGAGACAGAGTAAAGGGATAGGGCTTTTAGTCTATCCGTATAGGACATGTTTAATCCCTGTATTTTCTTTGTGAGGAACCTCTGAGGTTGCTCCAGCTGCTGTAAGTGCCTAGTCAAGTACATGCCAAATTGCACATGGTACTCTATTATTGGTTTAATGAGGGATGAGTACAGTCTATAATTTTGTTGGATCTGGATGCCATATTTTTACTTGTAAGTTGTGCTACATAGAAGGACTTCCTTACAACTGTGGACACATGGTGGCCAGACTTTAGGCTACTGTCTATATCTGTGTACCTAGATCTGTCACCTTTAATTCTAGTCTTAGGGGTGTGCTATTGATGTTATAATTTGCTGGGGGTGTTTGACTCCCCAAAGGGTATGATGATGCATTTTTTTCTCATTTAATTTTAGGCAGTGGTTGCAGGGCAACAATCATTTTCTGATCTAGACCCTTCTGAAGGATATCTGCATCACTGGGGGATTCAGTGATTGCCTCCAGCTTGCAGTCTTTGATAGACTTTGTCATCCAGAGGCCTTCTACCACTTGACCTCATAGAAGTATATTCTTTACAGAAGTGGCCCCAGCACTGAGACCTGTGGCACACCACTAATAACTGGCCTCTTGCTGGATCTGGATTTACCCACTTTAACCATGTGTCCTGTCCTTGAGCCAGTTGGCCATCCATGTACTGACCTAGTCATTTATGCCCAGTTTTGTGAGAGTTTAGTTATAATACCTTGTGGGGAATAGTGTTGATGCCTTGGCCAGGTCGAAGTGGGTGGTATATACTGTTTCACCAGCATCCATGGTCTTAGTGACTTTCACAAAGAAACCCACCAGATTCAGTAGGCATGACCTGCCCTTGACACAGCCGAATTGTGTTGGGTCTAGTGTTTGGAGGTTTCCTTTGTTATTATTTATCAGGTCCATGATTATTCTTTTCATAGCCTTACATGTAAGACTAGTCAAACATATGGGTGTGTAATTTCTGGGGTCAGTAGATGGTCCCCCTTTATGCAGAGGGATGACTGTTTGCTGTCCACAACTCTGTCAGTACAAAGTCAGTCTGGAGGCTGTAGTTAAATGTATATTGTAATGGGCCTGAAGTCCTGATTTAAGCTGTTTAAGAGACAACCTGGTTCATCCTCAGGCCCCATTGAAGCCATGTTTTTAACTTTAGAATGTGCAGTGGCAACCTGTTCTGTGGAGATAATTGGTGGTGGGTATATCTTGGGTGAAAATCTGGGATGATGGGGGTTGAAATTTGAGTTGAATATGTCAGCCAGTAGGTTTGCTATATCTTCTGGCTAAGACATGGGCAGTCATTGCGAAATACAGTCCTGGGTATTAACTAGAGTATCTATGGTATTAAATTGAGATGAAATGACTAGGCTTGAAATGACCTCTGGGTCGATAGCATAGTAACTTCCTATGAGTATAGGTGGTGCCATGTACAACTAATACCACACATTGTTGAGTGTTGCCAATTAATATTGCAAACATAACTGAAAAATGCCTTATGGCTCTCCTTAGCATTAGAGGCTATTTTTTACCTCAAAGTCTACTTTCAGAGACTTGACAAGTTCCCTGATTTGCATGTTTAGACTTATGAGGGACTTATTGCTCTGTTGCGCACATTCCCTCTTACTTTTTGACAGGATTTTCTTTCTTGTTGTACAGCTTATTAATACTTGGGGTCCACCAGGGTGTTTTGTTTTTGCAGTTTGACTTGGGTTTATTTTGGTCTGGTCCTGCCATTTCTATCCAGTTGCTTATATGATTGTGCAGGATTTGTGTGTGTGTTTGCATAGGTTTCTGTGTTTTCAGGATTTTGGGGAGTTTAGACACTAGCTGTGTCTTCCCTTAATAGGTTCATAGGTAGGTATTAGGCTACTTACCCGGGGGCATTTATAAGCCTAGCCAGAGTGTGTCTGCTTTCGCCGCCCCATTGATTAATTAACTGATCCTCTGTCAAGCAGAGCCAATGAAGTGATCCCAGGGGTGTATTTTCTGTTACTCATCCACTCTTCAAGGTTTCTTTTGAAGAGTGTTAGTGAGGGACTCTGCCTAATGTAGTTTGGAATTTTGTTCCAAAGCATGGGGAGTCTCTGTGACAGGAATCTATCCCTCCAGCATGTTCTATTTATTGTTGTGGCGAGGTTTAGCTCACTAGAACGAGTGGCTCGCAGCAACTTGGATTTCTTTAGGTGGAGCATGTCCATCAGCTCTGAGTTGGACGTGGCTTTGTAAGTTGGGCAGAGATCACCTCTGAGTAAGCGATGTGCCACTAAGTACAGCCGGAGCTTTTACAGTCGGACTGCATAGGACATATGTTTGAGGCCAGTAATCCTCGTGGTGAGGTACTTTTGTGGTCTTTCCAACTGTTGGAAGTGTCTTGTGAGGGACATCCCAAGTGGGGCGTTGTACTCTATGATGGGTCTAATGAGTGACGAGTAGAGGGGCACTATAACCTCTTTATTTCTAGATGCGAACCCTTTAGTAATTAGATGGGCCACATAGAAGGATTTCCTAACTACTTTGGCAGTATGATTGTCAAAGGGGAGGTTACTATTTACCTGAGTCCCCAGATCTCTTATTACCTCTTCTGTATTAAGGGGGCTGCCACCTTTGTGGTAATTTGTGGGTGTTTTGTTTTTCCCAAATGGAATGACTATGCATTTTTTGGCATTTAGCTTGAGGCCATGACTTTGACACCAGGTGTCCGTCTCAGTAAGGCCCTTTTGGAGGATGTCCGTGTCAGCCAGCGAGTCAATTATGGCTCCCAATTTGCAGTCATCAGCGAACTTGGTTAGCCATAGTCCTCCTGTGTTTGCCTGAACTTCTGAGATGTATATGCCGAACAGTAGGGGTCCCAGGACTGAGCCTTGCGGGACACCACTTGTGACTGGTTTAGAATCGGACCTGGAGCCCGCTATTCTTACCATGTGAGTTCTGTCTGTAAGCCAGTTGGCAACCCATCTGGTGATGTAGGGGTTTATGTTCAGGCTGGTGAGTTTTTCTGTAATACCCGAGTGGGGAATGGTGTTGAAAGCCTTGGTGAGGTCAAGGTAGACTGTGTGAACCACCTTTCCCTCGTCTGTGGTCTTGGTGACTGTCTCGAAGAAGTCAACCAGGTTTAGTAGGCATGATCTGCACTTAACAAAGCCGAACTGGGTCGGGTCAAGTGTTTGGAGGTTCCCAATGTCTTTGTTAATGAGTTCCATGATGATGCGCTCCATAGCCTTGCAGACCAAGCTAGTCAGGCTTATGGGGTGATAGTTACCAGGGTCAGTTGTGGCCCCTCCTTTGTGGAGAGGCATAACCGTTGCTGTGTGCCATTCTATAGGCATGTAGCCTGTGTAGAGGCTGAGGTTGAACAACGTGTTTAGGTGGGGGGTTAGTTTGTTCTGTAGTTTGTGCAACACGCAGTCTGGGACACCATCTGGTCCCAATGACGCTGTGTTTTTGGCTTTTGAAAGGGCTGTTTTCACCTGTGCGTCAGTGATTTTTGGGACACTCACTTTTCCTGTGGTGTTGTGGGCCCTTTGGAGGTGAGAGGGGGGTGAAGTTTGCACTGAATCTATCTGCCAGGATGTTGGCAATATCAGTAGATTCAGTATATTTTGTGCTATTTTGCACTAGTTCAGTGCATATCTGCGAGTTGCCACTTAGAGTCTTAACATAGCTAAAGAAGGCTTTGTGGTTATCTTTTGAATCCTTGGCTATTTTTCTTTCGAAGTTAGCCTTGGATTATTCCATGAGGGACCTTAGTTTCTTTCTGATACTGATCAGGGATGTCTTCCCTTCTTGGGATTTGCTTTTTTTCTGAACTAGTTTCCTCCTATTGTATAGCCTGTTTATGGCAGGGGTACACCAGACTGGTTTTCTTCTCTTAGAGGAGTGAGTCTTGGTTTTGCTAGGGATGGCATGATTCATGCATCCTTGTAGGTGCTCATAGAGTGCATTTGTAAAGGTTTCTGCATCTTGGGCAGTGTTATCCTTTAGCGTGGGGGCAGTGAAACTTACCACCTCTGTCTTAAGTAAGGTGAAGTTTGCTTTAGAAAAGTTTTTTACTGTGGTTTCCTTAGTTGGGAGTGGTGGGGTGTGGACATCCAGAGTGATTAGTTTATGGTCTAATCTAACCAGTGACCGGTTGACTCCAGTGTGGAACACCCGTCGCCCATGTTGGTGATGACCAGGTTCAATATGTTTTCACCTCTGGTAAGGGAGTTTACCAGCTGATCCAGGGTGTTTGAGTTGATGAATTCCAGGAAGCACTGGGCCTGTGAGTTTGTACTCTAGTAGTTTTCCCAGTGAATGGTAGGGTAATTGAAATTGCCCAATATCAGGGTGTTCGGTAGGACCTTCATGTTTTCCAGTGTCTCCAGAAAGGTGGAGTGGTGGTCCTGGGTCATGGAGAGTGATCTGTAGCAGGCCACAATTTGCATTGCAGATTTGCCTGATGTTAGTTGCACATGGATGATCTCAGAGGTATCATGCTGCGCCACTAAGCTGGAGGTGTAGGTATCCTTGATGAATATGGATACACCCCCTCCTTTTGTATTTCGGTCTGTGTTCTGTGGCCGAAACGTGTGGTATGAGTTGTAGCCTGGTAGTGCTGGGGTGCTGTCTGGAGCCTTGAACCAGGTTTCAGTTACTGCACAGATGTCGACGTTCTCCATACTCAGGAGTGCTACAAGCATGTGCATTTAGAGATTTAAACTCCTGGTGTTGAGTAGCATAACCCTCTTTTTTTGTTAATTGTGCTGGTTACGGAGGTGGGTTTGACTTTTGAGCCTTGCCTAAAAAAGGCACTATGGGGGCAGCAAGAGCCTTGGCCAGTATTCGAAAGCATAGGGGTGACATGTGCAAGCCATCTCTTGCAAAGCAACGCGGCTTGTCGAGCATGTCATCCCAGGCTGACAGACACTGGATCCCCTTTGAATGACACCAGAAGCTTAGCCAGTTGTTGAAATTGATAATTTTTTCTGTATTCTGAGGTATCATTCTTGGTGAGGGCAGGATGCTACTCAGGGTCAGGAACATACCAGCCTGGGCTACATGATCAGAGAGCTCTTCCATGTCTCTTTTCATGTAGTCCAGGGAGGTACGTCTCAGGTCATTCACACCAACATGAACAATGACAGAGTCATATTTGTACTTGTTCTGGAGTGACCTGAGTGCTTGTGCTATGTGGCGGATTCTGGCTCCCGATAGGCAGCTAACAGTAACCTTCTGCTTGTCCAGCCTAGTGAGTGGGACGTCAGTGTGCCTGACTATAGAGTCACCTATTATTTGTGTGTTAGGTATGTTATTTCACTTTAAGGGCTGTGATTGTGTTGCACACTGATTTTGTGTTGTATGTGTTGTCTGGTTTGTGACGGGTGGTGCAGGTTGTTTGGGTGTCTGCTTTGGTGGTCTCTGATGCCTTTGCAGGTTTTTATTTAAAGCCTCCAAGTATGATTTTGTCTATTTATGTGTATTTTTTGCCAGTGTTGTTGTAGTAGGTCTGTGTGCGGCTGGAGGTGTGGTGCAAGTGTTAACCTTCTCCTCTTGACTGTCTGTTCCAGTCTTGGGTGGAGACAGCTTAGCTTCCAGTTTGGCTGTATAATTGCATCTCTCGCATATGTTAGTGTTTTGTGGTAGGAGGAGAGGGATGTCTATGTACATGAGGCAGTTGTAACATTGCCTCAGGATACCCAGATTCACCAGCTGGACTGGAGAGTACACCTGAAATTGCCCTTTGGCCATGCCTGAATAGTAGGGTGAGCTGCTTAGTCGCTTGGTTGGTGATGGGTGAATAAAGAGCCTTGCCCTGCTGGGCAATCAGTGTCAGGGTATATTAGTGCTTGCTATTAGGTCTGAGCAAGTGCTGGGCTGTAGGATGCTTTTTGAGTGCTTAGGTTGAGAGTTAGACTAGTTTCAAGGGAAAAACTGAAGAGGAGACTTAGTGGAGCCGGGAATAATTTAACCTTAGCTAACTGGTGCTGCTTGGTGCGCAAAACCGTGCAAATGCAGTTTTTATAGTAAGGAAATGAAAGAGATAGAAATTAGCCCAAAATGGCCAATAAACTACTAACTTCTGGGCTGGAACTACTCCTCCAGGGACAGATAGGTTGCTCAAAGCTCCTCTCTCTCACAGGTGAACAGAGAAACTTCATTCTATCCAAGTAAGGTATGGGCAACTCAGAAACTAGTATCACAGCCCTGAATTTAGCACTAGCCACACAGCCCTGAATTTAGCACTAGCCAGAAAACTGGACTATACTAGCTTAGAAAGGAGGGAAACAAGGGATTTTTTTTTTGTTTTTTTTTTGAAAAGATAAGGCAAAACAGCAAAAAATACACTTAAAACAGCTTTAAATGACTACAAACGATCAGGAAAATGCTATCGCACTTTAGTGTGTAGCCTACAACAGTTAAATTATTTAAACAAAAAACAACTTTTTAAAAGTGCAGGCAGTCAAATAAGTACACTATGTGAAAGAAACAAGCTTTTAAATCACAGTAAATGCTAGAAAATCTGCATTTAGGTGGAAAACAGTTAAGTACAGCAAGAAAGTACAGAAAACTGATACTTAATCACTCCAAAGTCTCTCTACTAAACTAGAAGGCTTGTATCAGTTTAAGTCTTTCTAGTGCTACCCAGTAGGTTAGTTACAGGAAAGATGGGAAACAAGCGCAGATGTGGTCTTTTAAACCAGAAAGTTGAAAGAGACGGACAAATTGTCCCAATGGTCAAAAAACTACATTTTCTGGGCCATGAACCTCTCCTCTCATGGTAGACAGGCTACCTAGTTCTTACCACTCCCACTGATAAGCTAGAAGGCTTTCCTCCAACACAGAAAGGATTGCGGGGCTCAGAAGCTTACCAACAGTCCTGGATACAGCAACTCTGTATCTGGACTAGGCTAGTTACAGGAAAGGTGGCAAACAAGCGCAAGTGCGGCTTTCAAACCAGAACGTTGAAAGAGATGGAAAAAAATGCTCAAATGGCCAGTAGCTACAATTTCTGGGCCCAGAACCACTTCTCTTGTGGTAGATAGGCTACCTAATGCTTACCACTCCCAGTGATAAGCTAGAAGGCTTCCCCTCCAACACAGAAAGGCTTGGGGGGCTCAGAAGCTTACAAAGAGTCCTGGATATAGCAAATCTGTACCTGGACTAGACTAGTTACAGGAAAGGCGGGGAACAAGTACAAATGCAGGCTTTTAAGTCATCAAGTTGAAAGAGATGGAAAACTGCCCAAACCACCAAATAAACTACAATTTCTGGGACAAAACTCACTCTTCCCGTGGAGGATATGCTACCTAGTGTTTACCACTCCCACTGATAAGCTAGAAGGCTTCCCTCCAACACAGAAAGGCTTGGGGGCGCAGAAGCTTCCTAACAATCCTGGATATAGCAACTCTGTAACCGGACTAGGCTAGTTATAGGAAGGGCGGGAAACAGGCGCAAGTGCGGCTTTCAAACCAGAAAGTTGAAAGAGATGGAAAAAAACTTTTCAAACAGCCAATAGCTACAATTTCTGGGCCAGAATCTTGTGGTAGATAGGCTACCTGATGCTTACTACTCCCACTGATAAGCTAGAAGGCTTCCCTCCAACATGGAAAGGCTTGGGGAGCTCAGAAGCTTACAAAGAGTCCTGGGTATAGCAAATCTGTACCTGGACTAGACTAGTAACAGGAAAGGCAGGAAACAAGTGCAAACACAGACTTTTAAATCAGAAGGTTGAAAGAGATGGAAAAGCTTTCCAAACGGCCAATAAACTATAATTTCTGGGCCAGAAACCACTCCTGTGTTAGATAGGTCACCTAGTGCTTACCACTCCCACTGATAAGCTAGAAGGCTTCTGTCCAACACAGCTCAGAAGCTTACCAACAGTCCTGGATACAGCAAAATCTGTTCCTGGACTATACTAGTTATAGGAAAGGCGGGGACCAAATGCAAAACGGGCTTTTAACCAGAAAGTAGAAAGAGATGGAAAAACTGCCCAAACAGCCAATGAACTACAATTTCAGGGCCAAAACCCACTATTCCCGTGGTTTTACCTTAGAGAAGTTCTTAAAGTTTTTGGGGTTAGGTGGGAGGACTTAGTTTTACCTTTATTTCAAGGGAAACTGCTTTGTAATATGGTCTTACCAGTGAGGACATCACACTGGAGGGTCGCTGCACTTTTCCATATTTGTAAATACCAGATCTAGGGTATTTGTTCCCTCATTTTGAATGCAGACTAGCTGCTCCAGAGTATTTGAATTTACAATGTCAAGAAATCTTTGCGCCTGCATGTTAGTGGTCATGTATGCCTCCCAGTTAATGAAGGGGTATTTAAGTCACTTGTGAGTATGGTATTGGGGTGGCTGGTGAGTGATTCTAGTAACTTCAGGTATGAAGTATAGGTTTCCTGGTTCATGGTGGGGGACCTGTAGATAGCAAGAATATGCTAATGGATTTTTCCCATGGTTAGTTACACATGGAGTAGTACAAGCATGTCATATTGTTTGACCAGACTTCAGGTGTGCTTATCCTTTATGTAGATGGATATACCTCTGCCTTTTGCTCTTTCATGTTCAGTGGGTGGTCAGAATGTATGAAAGGTGTTCTAGCCTTGCACTGTCGGAGAGTTTCCTGTGGCTTTGAACCACGTTTCTTTTAACTACACAGATGTTAGCATTCTTCAGGGTGAGGAGAGCTTCCAGGGAGTACAGTTTCTTGTTGAGACTCCTAGCATTGAGCAATAACACTGTTAGCTTGTCATAAGTATCTTTTGTTATGTTGGAAGGTTTGTTTGGCAATGCCTAAAAAGGTACTATAGGGGTAGATAATATTTTGTCCACTGTCCGAAAGCCTAGTGGTGACAGGTGAAGACCATCCCTGGCAAAGCAGCGTGACCAGGCCACCATATCCTCCCAGGCTGACAAGTATTGGATCCCTTCTGAATGACACCAGTAGCTATGCCAGTTGTTCAAGTCAATCATTTTCTGCTGGTATTGTGGCATCAGCCTTGCAGATGATAGAATGCTGCATAGTTCTAGACTCGTACCTACCTGTGACACATATTCTGAGAGCTCAGTTATGTCGCTCTTCATATAGTCCAAGGAGGTATGTCTCGGGTCATTTTTGCCCCACATGGACTATGACTGAGTCATACTGGTACTTAGGAGTAAGTGACTTGAAGGCTTGCATGATCTGGTGAATTCTGGCCCCTGATAGACAACTAACTGTAAGTTTCCCCTTATCCAACCTAGTAAGAGGGACATCCGTGTTTCTTACAATGGAGTCTACTTTGACTAGAATATTGGGTTGTGGAGTACTTTGCCTAATGGGCTTGGTAGTTGAGACACAGTGAGATGTGGCTGTGTGTGTTGTGATAAGAATTGTCATGTTTGTGTGCATGCTGAATTTCTGAGGACTTTGCCTGAGAGGCCTCTCTGGTTTGGGTTAAGTTACATTTGAGCACCTCCGCATATGTGAGTCTATTTCTGTGGTCCTTTGTGAGTGATGAGAGATGCCAACAACCTTTTTGCTGCTTTTTGTGTCTGTATATCAGTCTAGCCTCCAGTGTCAATGTGCAACTGCATCTCTCACATACTGTATTTGTCTGTTCAAGAATTAAGTGGTTGTCCATGTACATAAGGCAATTGTTACATTGCATCAGGATGCCCATGTCTACCAAGCAGCAGGAAAGTGCTCATCCATAGTTGCAGGTCATGATGTATACTTGAAAGGATAGGTGTGGAGGATGTTTGTAACTGGATGAGGGAAGGGTGCTTATTTTGTGTAATCTGCAGCTGACAGAACCAGTTATTCTGCCCATTTGAAACCAGATGCTCTTTCAATATTCCTGAGTTCTGTAATGAGGTAAGGTAGATCTAAATAGTCCTAAATAAATGCTTAATTGCTGCTCACTGTGAAACTAGTTGCCCTATGAGTAATGCAGGACTGGGATAAAGTTCTAGGTGTTTTTTTTTTAAGGAAAATTTCAACTTCTGGTGATTGTGTGCATACAAGGCACCAGTTATTGTTGTTGAGCGAAGAGCAGCTTTTCACAAACGTGAGGCTTATATATGATCAGAAAACAAGTTTTACACTAACTGTGCCCTTAGGCCAATCAGGTCAACATACAGTAGCTTTCCACCAGTAGTTCCTAGCTCACACAGATGAAATTAGACTTCTACTGCCACAAAAGTGCAGACTTTGACCCTCATAATATAAAATGATTGGTTTGGAGCCCAAGTGTTAAGGGACCTCTAACAGATAAAGAATACTAACTAGACACAATGTATTTCAGTGCAGAACAGCAATCCTTACAGCAGTTTGAAAATGCAACTTTAAACTTTAAAGCAGTGCAAAACAAAAATAAAAAAAAAACAATAAATAACACAGAAAACTTTCACAGCATAATGAAAATAAGCAATGTTTCCAGGTGTTTGCACCTGTACAGGGGACTGGCACAGTGAGCAGCTCTGTGCAAATGTGCTGAATTTATACCAGCACTAGAAATACAGAAAATAGACTGAGCCCTCTGGTCAATAAAACAACTAGACTTAGAGCCCTTTTGTGTACGTTCCAGCTCAGATAAACCAGGTAAACACCTGTTGCCGCTAGATGAATAATCTGAGTCACCCTAATGTAAAAGCACAGTAAAAGAGTGTCTAGAGTGAAATGCTACCATAAACTTAAACTTAAGGAAAGGCAGTAAGTAATTCAGGATAACAGCACTGTACTTGAAACAACTTATAAAAGCATGATTATTCAATGAAGGTACTTTACTTTGTAGAAATGAGGCAAGAGCTACTTAGTTGGGAAGAATTTATAAAGGTAGTAAAAACAAGGTAAGCGAATAATTAAACCATCCAACCAATAAAACAATGGCATGCAAGAATGTCTAGTGCATTTCCCAACCTATGCAGACCTGGCTACCATCCACTGCTACTTGATAGAAAAATCCACTGCCTTCTTTATGTAAAAACACAGAAAAGAGCTTGCTAGAATTTGAAAATATACTGCTTTATCCAACAACTAGCAAGGTAATGAATTCAGAGCAAGTAAATCAGTAGAACAGACAGTGAGAGGCAAAATGCACTTTTTTTTTCAAAATAAGCGCAAGGAAAGGCAAATAAATAAAGATATAAACAGCAGTGTAGAAAGGGAGGAACTTATAAAACTCAATTTACAGTAAGGGTGGGCAGCTTAAAAGTACCAAGTTTAAAAAGTAGATCAAAGATGGGAGGGTAGGTGGGAAAAAAAAACGGTGAGTTACCATCAGTGCCTGTATTTTTGTAGACCTTGAATCTTAAAAAAGACAAAGACACAGAAATTCTCTGTGTATTTAAGTATTACTCAAGAAACAAATTAACCAATGGGGGAATAAAGAAATGTGCAGCCTATCTGCCACATAGAACAAAAACACCAGGACAAGCAGATTTCTTAAAACAGAAAGCAGCTCTAATCAGTTTAAGCAACTCACAGACAAAAAATATAAATTTTCTTTCCTCGCCCAGCAGGGAGTCGCTGACAGAGCTTGTAATTTTTGATTCTTATCAGAAAATACAAAGACACAGGAATTCTCTGTGTATTTATGTGTTAATCTTAGAACTTTTATTTAGTCTCTGATATATATTTAAGCCATTGATGGGGAGCCAGAATCCATTCACCAAGTCATTTTTATAAAAGCAGTGAAATGAAACCTTAAAGGGGTTGCAGTCCATTGCAGTACTTACTCACTCACTCCCTCACATGCAGCTTGCACATTTACAGACAATTTAGAGAACTGCCAGTTTACCTATGGCATGTCTTTGTGATGTGGGATGAAACTGGAGCCTAGAGAAAAGGCACATATGGACGCAGGGAAGATGCACAGACTTTGCACAGAGAACCCACAGCTGAGAAATGAACTGGAGAACCAGATGTTAGGGTGGCACTGTAGTACAATGGTTACTGTTAAGACTT
Source organism: Protopterus annectens (assembly GCF_019279795.1). Lineage (NCBI taxonomy): Eukaryota > Metazoa > Chordata > Ceratodontiformes > Protopteridae > Protopterus > Protopterus annectens. Next base: position 251,641,112 of record NC_056746.1, on the reverse strand, counting down.
TACCTGATGATGATCACTGCTGTGCTTTGCATCCTGTATTGCATCCAGATGCAAGCAGTGTGCCAGTCACTTTGAGTTTGTATTTAGCATGTTTAGCTTTAGTCACACCAAACCTTTTTGAGTCGGAAAGTAAGGGTTCTGGTAGGCACAGTAAGAGTCAAACATTTGATTTCATTTAATGCTATCAGGCCTTTGCATCATTTTGACATTACATTCCTTCACTCTACTGCCTTATAAAGGGGGCCACACCCTGCATATAGGAAGATAATGTCTGTAGGCCTGTAAAAGAAAGGCAACTGAGATTAGTATTTTGTACGACTTTTGCAGTTTTTCCCTTATTGTTGAGTGCACTGTGTTTGTAACAGACTTTGTGGCATAAAGTTAAAATATCAGTTTTCTTCTTACTTGAATTTGTGTTCTAGGATATGTATTTGCTTTTAAGGCTCTTTTTTTTGCATTTCAGGAACATACTCAATTGTACGTAGAATGACTAATTACAGTACACCTTTGAATGATTGCAACTGAAACACAAAGCACAGAATTCTGTCTTTGCTTTGGTAAATAAAATAGCATATTGTTTACTTTCCTTTCTGACTGCTTGAGAATCAGCTGATCGTGTATCACTTGGTTACTTGTATTCTTTTAAGGTGGTATACATGAACAAATTTTTATTTGTATAACAAATTCAGTTTACCCAAAGTACATTATGCTCAACTTGTAACTTTATACAAACTCCTAGAGTATTTGTATAATGTATTTTTCTGCATATATGAAACTTAGAAACGAAGGAAAAGTGACTAGAATAGGAAAAAAGTGCATTTATGTCTGTGTTTATGTGAACTGTGTAAATGGATCTGAACTTGGATGTAGGTATAATAAGAGGGAGGAAAAAGTAGGGGAGGACAGAGATTGAAACTGGTCCATTTAGATCAGTACTCTACTCTGGTAAGCAAACTTGTCCAAGTGTGATTCTCTGTATTTCAGTAACTGACAGCTGCAGGTGCTGTCTACTTAGGTACCATAAAGAACTTGTGTAAACGCACTGTAATTTATGCATATAAACTGTGTGTGTGTGTGTGTGTGTGTGTGTGTGTGTGTGTGTGTGTGTGTGTGTGTGTGTGTGTGTGTGTGTGTGTGTGTGTGTGTGTGTGTGTGTGTGTGTGTGTGTGTGTGTGTGTGTGGTGTTTATATGTGTATACATATATAGAGATGTAGATGTATGTATAGATGTCTTTCTATTCTTGTGTTGTAGTATTCTTAACATGAGGGAATCACTGTCAAAGGTGGACCCAACATTCAGCCAGTATACAAAAGACTTTTGCTACTGCAGGGTACGTGGGACGTCACATGTTGACCAGCAGCCTGCGTACTCTGTAAAAGGGACATCCGCATGTACCATCTTCAGAACTTCTCTGCCACCAGCCTGAACACCATCTATGATTGTCGGTCTGCTAGCCGAGTTGTTTGCTAGTTGCAAGAGATCAGATAAGTGCCCCGTTGAGGTTTTTCTTTTAATTTTTGCTACTGCCTTTCTGCTTTGAGGTTTATATGTCATCCAAAAAGGGAAAAAGCCAGTGTGGAAGACAAATTCCACATAAAGACAGTCCCTGTCAGTGTGTTTTCTGTTGAGAGCCCAACCAACCACGACTATAAGTCTTGCCCTAAGATCCTGTGTAGTCACCTTTCATCAGAGACTGAATAGGTTAGCATGCAACATTATGGAGGGTGTGTCGGGGGGCCTTCTGCTGAGCCTGCATTGAAGAAGGCTAAGAAACCTAGGCTTGAAGCTTCAGCTGCACCTCTCCTTCTGGACATCTGGCTCAAACCTGATGAAGGCCTGGAGACTCGTCCGGATTTTGGCTCTGATCCTAAGACAGATACCACATCGGAGGCCACAAGGGATCCTGCCATTGACACATCCTCTGAGGTTTTGCAGACGTCTGCTTTGGACAGATAGGGGAAACTGAGACTCTTAGATTCAGAAGGCCTGCTAGGTATTCCACATGCTTTAGTTTGGGAGGACGTCTCGACTGTCATTGAATGTAGACCTATGTTGGGTCTCTCCACCTTTCACAGGGTGATGCTCCTCTGAAAAAGAAGCAGAAAACCAAACATGTTTTTGCTCCTCAGGACCCACCTGCTGATTGGCAAGTTTTTGCACAAGGTTTGTTCAATGCCTTTATGGCTGTTAAACCTTCCTCAGGAATTTCTCTGCCTAGCTCTCCTGATCTTCTTCACCACAGAAGAGAGTCAAAAGTCAGGATTCTTCTGAGGAGGAGGATTCCTCAGAGGATGATTTGTTGGCGTAGTCTGCAAAGATTACTTCCCCCTTTGAGTATGCCTTCCCTGAGGAACAGTCTAATGCACAGTCTTCTAATGAAAATATCACCGTTTGGGGAGACTATTTCCAGGATGAGGGAGTATTTTAAGTGGGACTGCTGTAAAGTTTCTGAGGTGCAGAAAAAAAAACTATGACTTGCTTTAAGTGGATTCTCACTCTCCTTCTGCTGTGCCTCTGTTTTTACCAGCTTTTTTTGATGCCTTCTCATCTGCATCCAAGACACCTGACTCTCAACCCCTACCCCTAAAAGGACAGATAAGTACTATAAAGTTCCAGAGGACTATAAATTTCTATACAAATATCCATCAGCAGATACAGTTACTGTTTCTGTGGCTGCTGATAAACTTTCTAGACTTGCCGTCCACTTCTCTTCTCCCTTCAGATAAAGAGTAAGACCATGGAAAATTTGGAGAAAAAATCTTTATACCTAGGTCACCCTAGCTTTACGTGCTATTAATTACCAAACCCGTATGACCAAGTATAATTAGGCTCTCCTTTCACAGGCTACTCAGCTTCTCTCTCACCTTCCAGATCCAGAAATTAAGTCACAGCTTTCATCAGTTTTGGGGGATCTTCCCAGGTGGCACACCGCTCTAATAAATGCAGCTGAACCATTTGCTAGAACAGCTACATCGGGTTTTGTTTTGAGGAGATGCTCCTGGTTGAGGCTTCAGCTACTTCCAGTTGACTTTTAAGACTAAACTACTGGATGCTGCCTTAGATAATAAGGCTGTGTTTGGAGCTGCAGCAGTAGATTTCTTCACGTCCTTGCAGGAGAAGGTAAAGAATTACAGGACCTAAAACACATTTTTGTGTTTCTGGTTCCTAAATTCCAAAGGGGTTACCCAGCTAAAACCCCTTTTGTTAGGAAACAGTCCCGCTCTCCTACTTCTAGAAGTAAGAGGGTTGCTAGGAAACCTATTGCTTCAAAACCCTGTCAGCCTGCTCCTGGCCAGAAACAGACTTTTCCAGACAAGCCAGGTAGTCTGTAACTACTAACCTTTTCTCAGCCACTTTTCTTTCTGTCTCTTTTCGTCTTTCCCTGTCCCTTCCAGTCTGGGAGTATAGAACTCAAGACTCATGGGCTCTTTCTGTTATCCAGAAAGGGTATTTCATGGTGTGGAAAACCCTTCCATCTTTCACGGGCATTCCTCAAACACCTTGAGAGCAACTGCAGTTCTTTCCAGATGTGCTCCAGGTATTGAAATCCCAGGGGACTATTCAAGAAGTTCCATTACACCAAAGAGGAAGACGTTTCTACTCTAGGATATTCCTGGTACCTAGAGAAAATGGGCATTGGTGAATCATTCTGGACCTTTCACTGCTTAGCACCTTTTTAAAGGTTGCAGTCTTAAGCATGCTTTCTCTGCTTACTTTGTTTCCCCTCATCCTTCCACAAGCCTTTATGGTCTCCCTGGACATTAAGGATGGCTGCCTTCATATTCCCATTCATCCCCTTTTCATGAAATTCTTGCATTTTTCTGTTGCTTCATCACATTTTCAGTTCTCTGCTTTGCCCTTTGGTCTCTCTACGGCATCAGGGGTATTTACAAAATGCTTGGCTGCTGTGATTGCTTATTACAAACTCCGGGGTATACAGATCTTTCCATATCTGGACCATCTTCTGCCCCAGGCATGCCTTCCAGAGACCTTAGAACAGCATCTCCTTTTCACTTCTGCAAGGACTGGTTTTCACAATAAACTTCCAAAAATCTTTTCTCACCCCTTCACAGGGCCACGTCTTCCTGGGGTGCAGAATTCAGACAGATCACATGTTGGCCTCCCTGCCTACTCAGAAAGTTCTGTGCCTAACCAGTTTCTTCCAAGACCTTCTCCCTCTGCAGTCTCTTACAGCCAGGGAGTTTCTCCCCCTTCTAGGGTTCATGGCATCCACCATCCCCAAGTTACCTCTAGCCAAACTTCACATAGGTTCATAGGTGTTTGCTAGGCTAATGACCACAAGGGCCTTTTTAAGCCTAGCCATGCATCTCTGACAAGTTCTGATACCCTTGATAAGTGTAAGCATGGGCCTGGGAGGTGAACCATTTACAGGTTACCTTTGTCGATTAGAGACATAGGTGCCAAACCAGGGATGAATTTCCGGTTTCCCATCCAGTTTTCCTTGTTGCACTTGTATTGGGTTAGGGAGGAATTTTGCTTCACATGGATGGGAGCCTGTTCCATAGAAGGGGTAGTCTCTGGGATACATAACTATTTCTCCAGCAGGTCCTATTTATATCACAGTAGAGTACAGCCACGTTGAGAAAAACTTTTAATACAAAAAGTAGCAGCAAAGCTTTCGGGTCTACACCCTTCCTCAATGCTAAATACAAAATCAAAAACACATGAGTTAGAGTTTAAATAGGAGCCAAGAAAAGTCATGTGATCGCAGCCAGCCGATCAAATGACAACAACATATAAAATCACAAACAGGTTATTTTAAAAAATACAGAATTTAAAAGTAACATAGAAACACATATAAAAAATAAAAATAAAACGCACATAAAAATATTGTTAAGGGACACATATAGAATATATATATATATATATATATATATATTTTTTTTTTACAGTCAAAATTTACTGTGCTGTAGCCTTAGTAAAATGGGCTTTAAGGTAACAGCAGTATTAAGGCCAGGTGGATGATCAGCAGCTAGCCTCAAAATCCATTCATATTCCTAGACTTCTAAGAAATTGTTAATATCACCACCTCTCAGAGACATATGGACCGTGTCTACAACCCTAAATGTAAACCTATGCATGCTACCACAAGATAAAATGTGCTTATAAAGTGCATTCTTATCATTATTTCTCCTAATGTTAGACTTATGTTCAATAATACGGTCTTTTAGTCTTCTCGTGGTCTTTCCTACATAGAATGAAGTACATTGGAGGCAAGTAGCCAAATAAACCACATTAGTACTAATACAGTTAGCAAACAGCTTAAAGTTGCAGACACGTCCAGTAACAGGGTGGGTGAAAATACCTAGAATATCATCACAGCAAGTGCTGTCCATACAACAAAATGTACCCACCCTTGTACTAAGTTGTGGGATGCGTTTATGGCTAAAATCTTTGTAGCACAATCTACTTTTCAAATTTCTCAAGTTCCTATAAGAGAAGAAAGGTTTGGAATCTAACACATTCCCAACATCAGACGATGCCATCAAAATTACCCAATTCTTTTCAATAATGTGCCTAACTGCCTGGGTATTAATATTAAATGTTGTCACATATCTAATTCTATGTGAACCCCCCACGTCAGTCTCCCTACGCATATATGTATGTATCAGATTCGCTTAGCATACTGAAAGTTGGTTTAAGTGACACAGCCCTATCTCTTGCAATTTTAACCATCGTATCAGAGAGAAATGTTGAATCATAACCACTATGTAGAAAGTCCATCTTCATATCCTCCATCTGTTTTAAAAAGACACCATCATCTGTATTAAGCCAACCGGCTTTACTAAACTGCGCAGTGACTATCCCTTTAAATATTTGTGGAGCATGCATGCTGTTCCTATGAAGGTATCTACCAGCACATACTTCTTTCTTATGTATACTTGTACAAATTAAACCCTCCTTTAGTTCTATGCATAAGTCCAAAAAGGTAATACTGGTTTCAGAGTATATCATTTTAAACTCAAGAAATGTAGTTGTACCATTCAAATAATCTAAATAGATGTACAGATCGCCGATAGACCCCTTCCAGATAAGGAAGCAATCATCAACAAAACGCTGATAGAAGCAAACATTGTTGTTTAACAGATTGGCATCACTACACAAGCATTTGGTTTCCCACTGATGGAGAACCAGATTGGCATAGGTATTGGCCTCAGATGTGCCCATTGCAACACCAGTGAGTTGTAGAAAAAACTTCTCATCAAACAAAAAGACATTCGTAGTGAGAATCAAATCTAATAATAAAGAGCAAATATTCTCTATCTGTCTAGCAGGCATAGTAGCCATGCTAGTCAAAAACTCTCTGATGGACTCAATTCCAAGGTCATTAGGGATCACTGTGAACAAGGATTGAAATATCAAGGGTAATAAATAAATATTCACCCTGAGATAACTCAGTGACATTTAGACTATCATACCACTTCCTGGGTTTCAAGATGAAGTCTGACATGTCTTTTAGCACATTCTCACAACCTAACAAAAAAGGGTGCAGTTGCCTCTGTAGATAAATAGAGATTGGTTCTGTTAACCAACCATTGCCAGATACAATTGGTCTCATGGGAGGATTACAAAGACATTTATGTATTTTGGGCAGCCTATACAGCTGTGGAACAACTGGGTAGGGTACAGTAAAGAAATGAAAAAGATCAAGATCAATGTCTCCATTGATCTGAAGGTCATATGTAAACATATTAACCTTACTGATACATTTCTTAATGTCTAAGGGAGAGAGACACTTGAAGGCATTCCCATCATCAAGCAATAAATATATAGCTTTCCAGTAATCATCACGATTCATTAAAACCACAGAACTACCTTTATCAGCCTGCTTTATAACAGTAGAAGTGTCCTTCTCTAAAGATTTAAAGGCTGCAAACTCATCATAGCTTAAGTTGTAAAATTTCTTTTAACATTAGAATATAAACTTCTAAGCTCAACCTTTCATAAATCATGGAAAGCCGTAAGAACAGGCAAACTAATAGGAATAAAAGTACTTTTCTTCTTACAGTGAATGGATTGGCTTGAAACAGAGTCTTTAAATAGCACTTTTAAATTAACACTTCTAACAGACTTGCTGTAAGAGCCGCAACAATGTCGTCAGCAGCTGTGGTAATGAAACTAAGTCCTTTCTGTAACAGGGACAAGTGTGGAGATTCAAGAAGAAAAGTAGATAGATTAACAATGCCATGAGTTACTGCCGAGTCAGTTTTCCTTGCCCCATAGGGCTCTCGTTCTTCCGCTTGATTCCACTGAGGATTTGTCTCTGTAAGGAGAACCTCAAAGCCTAAATTTTGATTGTAAAAAAAAAAAATTTTCTGTGTCCCTTAATACTTTTGTGTGTGTTTATTTTTATTTTTTATATGTGTTTCTATGTTACTTTTAAATTCTGTATTTTTTAAAATAACCTGTTTGTGATTTTATATGTTGTTGTCATTTGATCGGCTGGCTGTGGTCACGTGACTTTTCTTGGCTCCTGTTTAAGCTCTAACTCATGTGTTTTTGATTTTTTATTTAGCATTGAGGAAGGTGTAGACCTGAAAGCTTTGCTGCTGCTTTTTGTATTAAAAGTTTTTCTCAACATGGTTGTATTCTACTGTTGCTTTTTTGTTTCCAGTACTACAGTGGGTGCTTGTTTTGGACCTATTTATATCACAGGCAAGGTTTAAGTCTTTAGAACAGGCAATTCTGGTACTCTTTGTTTTGTGAATATGCAGGCGATCCATCAGAGTGGGGTCTGACAATGCCCTGTATGCCAGGCATAGTTCTCCCTTCAAAAGCCTGTAGGAGACAGAATACTGGGATAGGGTCTTGAGGCAGTCTGCATAGGGCATTTTACTTACGCCCTGTATTATTTTATTGTGGAACCTCTGTGGACATTCCAGTTGTTGGATATGCCTGATTAGGTACATACCAAAGGGGGCATTGTACTCAATGATAGGTCTGATGAATGCCAAATACAGTGTAACAGTGACTTCCTTGGACTTCGATGCCATGCCTTTGTTTATAAGTTGAGCAACATAGAATGATTTCCTCACCACTGTAGACATGTGATGGTCAAAGGCTAGATTACTATCTATGCGTGTCCCTACGACTCTGACTACTGTGTCAACTCTAATGGGGTGTGTTGTCAATGTGATAGTTACCAGGGATGGATGACTTCCCAAAGAATACTATTATGCATTTCTTGACATTTGGTTTTAGTCTGTGGCTCTGACACCAGTTTATTGTCTGTGTCAGCCCCTCCTGGAGAACATTTGTGTCAGTGTGAGATTAAATGACAGCTCCTAATTTGCAATCATCTGCAAATTTAGTTAGCCAGAGACCACTGACATTGACCTTGACTTTTGTGAAGTAAATGCCAAAAAGGAGTGGTCAGAGGACTGAGGGACTCCACTTGTGAAAGGCTTCTTTGTAGAGGTGGACTCCCCAATTCTAACTTCCTGGGTCCTGTCTGTGAGTCATTCAGCTGTCCACCTGGTGATATATGGGGTTTGTATCTAACCTGTTGAGTTTGTCAACATTGCATGAGTGGGGTATTGTGTCAAATGCCTTGGCCAGGTGATGGTAGGCAGTGTAAACAATTTTACCCTCATCCATTGCTTTGGTGACCTTCTCAAAGAAGTCCTCCGGGCTAAGTAGGCATGATCTGCCTTTGACGAAACCAAACTGGGTTGGGTCCAGTGTCTAGAGGTTTACTATATCTCTCTATTGAACATCTCCATGGTAATTCTTTACATGGCTTTACATACAAGACTGGTGAGACATGAGGAAATTTCAGTGGTTCCTCAGGTCAGTTTGGAGCCAACATGCGCACCCACTGGACTTTGTTATCCCTCTTCTTCCTTGTCTGAAGAGGGAACTTCTTTGGTGGATTCAGCAGATTTCCTTGCACCCAGACCTTCCCCTGCATCCTCCTCTTCCAATTCGAGTTGTTCACAGACCCCTCAGACATGGGTTGGGGACAGATGTTGTATCCTGAAAGGTTCAAGGTCTTTGGTACCCTTCTCAAAGGAAGGAGCACATAAACATAAAAGAGCTGAGAGCCCTGCTGTTGGCTGTATGCTCTTTTCACCCCATCTACGGATGGCGCAGTGGTGCAGCGATCGCATTGTCACCTCATAGCAAGAGGTTCTCCAGTTTGATTTTCGGCTGGGGTGCATTCTGTGTGGAGTCTGCATGTCGTCTCTGCATTTGTGTGGGTTTCCTCTAGGTGCTCCAGTTTCCTCCTACGTCTGAAGCATTTCTCCTTGGGACTCCGCTGAAAATTGGCTTCATTCCAAGTCGGACTTTCCCGGTAAACAAATGTTAAATAAAATAAAATTTTTCATCCAGGTCCTGTAAAGCTTTTTACAGAGAACACCACAGTTCTTTGGTGTGTAAACAAATGCAGGGGGGGTTCAAAAATCATAACTTCCATGCACGCTGGCCCTCATGGCATGGGAAATGACAACTCAGTACCACGTCACCCTTCAGGCAAGGTTTATCTCCTCCAATCAGAATGTAGTAGCAGACAGTCTGACCAAGTCCATGACTCCATCCCATGAATGGATGCTTCACAGGGATGTGTTTATTGACCAGTGGGGTATTCCTCAAGTAGATCTCTACCTCACATTTAAACAGACAACTTCCAAAATTTTCTGCCAAAGTTCCAGTTCTGGTATGGAAGGTGGACGCCTTTGCCTTCTCATGGAAAGGGACACTAACATAAAATTTGCATGCATAATTATGTAGCCACGTCCACTGCAATGGAATTGTGGGATACCAGCATTCAAACACAAATTGAAAAACAGACAAAATATTAAATAACACAAAATATAACCAGAATAATAATCTCAAAAGCAAGAGAATGCAACTAATTCCTAAATATTCAGAAACATCCCTGCATCTGCCACTGAAATCATGACAAAACAGTGACCCCTAAGCAACAAGATGTTTACCTTAATGACACAAAGTACAGGGTTTGATCCTCACCTTAAGAAGCGGGTCTAGGCTTACAAACATCGCCTGGGGTCAGTAGCCCAGTCCTTACCCATGAACCTGATCTTTTATTCTGTTAATATCTCAAGAAGTTAATAGTACTGATATTTTTTAAAAATGTCCTTGATTCTCCCTGATTAGTTGAAATAACTATGGGCAGTTGAGAGGTGGATACTTCATGGGTATAGCAAGCAAATTCCATTTTGTACTAACAAGCACTTAGTGCAACCCCCCCCCCCCCCCCCCGGACACCTGTCACTTAAAAAATTATAAATGGACACATCTCTCAAAAAGGCTGCCACCAAGCACTTAATAAATGTAAGTAGCATTTTCAGCAGTTCCCCCTAAAACTATTACAATATAGTTTTTTGCTTAGCAGTATTGCATTTATTGTTAAAGGCATTAATTTAGACAGTTATAGACTTAACATGACCTGAAAAAGGCATGTTGATATGATGCTCAAAAAATGTACTCTGTAAGAGTACAAAGAGTATGCTTGGCTACCCCTGGGATACCTTACCCAATGCCAGAATTCCCTTTCCTTCTTTTCCTCAGCCACTCTACTTTTTTGTCTTATTAAATTTTAGCAAACTTGTTTAACCAACATTTTACAAACTGCACAACCTGCCCAGACAGTTCACATTACAAAGTAACTGGCCCTACTAAGTGTAATTAAGCCCTATATTTGCAAATTGTGTCCTCTCTGCAAGTCTACAATAAATGATGGACCCAGGGTTGTCTCAGAACTTTCCCCTGGACATGTGGAAGTTAACTTGATTAAAAAAGTGCTAAAGAAGCAGTAGTCTAGTACAGCATCTTGTTAACTTAAATTTTGAGCTCTTCTTGTGTCATTTTTTTCCAGTCTTAATCATTATTTGGGAAGCTTCTTTAAATGAATGGAGATATCCCAACGATTACAATATGCAACACACACGAAGAATATTGCTTTGTACAATGGACAACTAATATTCTGCTTGACTTGGAGTAACTTTCACACTGTTTTGCTAATTGAGAAGGCTACTGCTACAGCTGTTTCTTTCAAGAGCAGTCACTGCATACTTTAAAAAATCTTAGACCCAAAACTTTAGTGTGGAATTACCGAAACAGTAACAAATGCAGCATTCACAGGGGAGTCTGTAAATAAGTGCAAACTGCTTTCTTTACTCTCATTGGGGCACTCTTGTAAAGCTTTACTAAATATGAACATTCATAGGTGAGAGCCACTGCAAGCTTTTCTCAAGCCATTGGTGGGCTGTGGCCAGAAAAAAATGTTTTTTAAGCTCTCCACATAGCTTACAACCTTTTGGAATGTGGAACACTACCTGTCATAATGTGGAGCAAATAGATAAAATGTGGAACACTTACTAACAGCTTACTTACAACTTCAACTATTAAGCTCATAGGATGATTAAATTGTGTTATTTTATACTTATAAAACACTCTCTTAATGAATTAATATGATTCAGTATTAATTACAGGGGTATCATTTTAAAAAGTTCTTAACATTGAATCTGTGACAGACTCAGTGTGCAATGGTGAGGAACATGGGCTTTGTAAGAGTCAAAATGAGGAACATTCCTCATAATGAGTTACACTAGAGAGGTATGGATAAGAATAATTCTCAGAATACACATCAGCTCCATGGACTACCCAAATCATTTCTATAATTTGTTTTTAATTTCTACCTGATGTGCACATGTTCCAAAACAAACACTACACTATGTTACATATTTTGGCTTCTCCATTTCACATATTTAATATTGGTCAAAACGTATAAAGTAGTGATCATGAAAGTTAGGGACGGCCTTTGGTCAACTGGTGCCCTAGGCAAAAGGTCTCCACAGCACTCCCCCTACACCACCCAGTGCCCCCATCCTGATCTACTTATACCATCCAGATTACTGGAAAAGCACCCCTAGTAGAGCAGTGCCCTAGGTGGACGCTTAGTTGGCCTATGCCTAAGGCCGGCTGTGATGAGTGTAATAAATAACAACTCGGCAATGCTACAGTTAAAATAAATGACGAGCACAGAAAAAGTAAACTAAAAATATTCACACAAGCAAACATTACTCGCCTGAATTATCTTACACCACAAAACACACACATGGACAGCTGGATCAATTAGCCATTTATTGGTGTTGGTCAACACATCAGAGGTTGCATAGATGACCAAAGTTACAGTAAAGAATGCAACATAGCAAACATTCAGTGGACTTCATTAAGTATTCACAATTCCTGCCATAGCAAAGCATCACAGGATATCTGCATGCCCATATGCAGACAGCATGAATGGCTCGATTGTTAATAGTTAAAGTGCATGACAGTGTTTGAACAGTTTTCTTTAGTGGCATGTTTGGTCCTGTCAGAGATTTTACATAATGGAAGTGGATGCTAATTATTGATGGGTTTGAGTACTGATGCGTTCAGATCTCTGTATTGTTTTCTATTACGTGTTTGTGCGTGTGGTCATCATTCATTTTATATTTTTTAAATGCAAGTGTCATTACATGTGTGTGCTTGTGTTTTTTCTCCCCTCAACTTCAGATTATGGAAAAACAAACGGCACTTGTTTTAGAAAATAGTGCTGATTAATTATCAATAGTGTTTTTCTCAAGCTTTCTGCCTCACAGACTGCTATAAAAACATACTTTTCTAGCCTCAGCTGTCTGTGATTTTGGTTCATGGTTTTTTATTCTATTCCCATACCTCTCAACTAATCCTGATTTGATTTTAGCTATGGTCCTCTTAATTCCATCTAAAACTGTTGACTTTTGGAGGAAAAATGAATTAAACTGTCTTTCGGCTTTTCCCGTTTAGGGGTCGCCACAGCGGAACTCCGATCTGCTAATGATTGGCAGTAGATTTTTACGTGCTGGCTTGCCGGGCCTAACGAACAACCTTCAATGAAGGAACGCCTATTCACGCATGTCGACACATAGAAGACGCTCTAACTGAGAATCGAACATGCAACGTCTAACTGTGAGTCGACAACGCTACCGCAGCACCACCACCACAGTGGAGGAAAAATGAATTGCACTTACTTTATAGAAATGTTTTACTTCAGAAAATGTGTATCTCTCCCACTCTGAGAGAGGCACTTAGGCACTGCTGCAGTGTCTCACAATGCTGTCATCATCACATATGCCAGTATATGTTGATAACATTGTGGGATATGCTGGCGATGCACGATGATGATGTCAACGTTAGCTAAAAAAATGTATATAAAACAAAAAAAAAATCTGGTTGGTTTTAAGCAGTTGTGACATATTTACTGTAAGTGTATTATCGGCTCCCAGCAATCATTTTTTTTTGTATTTTAACTGCCATTTATTTGCAGTCCAATTCATATGCGTTGTCTGATGCAAGTTTCTTGCTCATTGACCTAGTCAGATATGAGGTGTGAACTTCACGAAAGAGAACTGGGCTAATGTTATGCACCGTACAGATAACCGTGGTAGCAGTACAGTATACAGGGCCTGTACAGTATGCTGCATGTTATGTATATCTTACAAAGCACCTACACTGATGTGGGCAAACAGCCAAAAGAGAGTTTTGCCCTACATGTCAGACTATGTGCCCTGCCATTAGTAAAACAAAGTAAAGTTGCATCAAAATTGGAATGAGCTTCCCTTACACAAATTACATGCCTCTTCAGGTTGCAGCTGAAGACTGGATTTTGGCTTGCCATTTGTTTGATGTGTTGGAGTGATAAGAGTAACTAGATGTGGAATCCCTCCTTGAGTGCTAGGGTGCACTCTGTGTTGGTCTGTGCACCCTGCCATCTTCTGGAAGACATATTGGCCAGGAATGGAGATCCTGGTTGTGCCAGACAAACTTAATAATTTATGTCCAGTGTGCATAAAAGGCTTACCAGATGTGGAAAGCATGCATGAAAAAGTCCAGTCTTTTACCGACATTAAATTTTGCAGTGTAGTAAAAGGAATATTACTGTCAAACAAAATTTCGCCTGAGTTACCTTTTACAGTAGTAATTAATTTTAGAATTTGCCAAGGAATTACTGAGCAGTGATCCGTTTTTCCTGTTACGAGAATTTTAATTTTTTTGTACTGAGTTGTCATTTACCACAGAAAGGGCAAGTCCCTTGGCCAGCACTTGGACAACAATAAAAAGACTGGGTTGGGTTTTCCTGAACAGTTGTGTCCCAAACCTCACAGAAGTCGGCCTTGCATACTAACTGTCACCATATCTTTAAGACAATTTACTCTTCTTCAACTAATATCTCTAGAGTCTTTGGCATTATCCGACTGTTAATTATCTATATATAATGTCCCAGTGCCCTTTCTGGGGATTTCTGTTTAGGCAAGACCAATAGGTTTACATTTAGAATTTCTGAACATTTTAGTGACATTATGTGTCACTTAGAAAGTAAGAAAGTAATGCTGTTTACAGAAACACTTAAGTACCTTCTAAGAACATAATGCCTTTCATTGACACTGGCAGAGGTCAGAGACTGGGATCCAGTAAAATGAGATGGACAGGTTTACTAGGTCACAGAAAAAATGAGCAGTAAATACTGGTGTGTTGTATCTACAAGATTTATTATTTATTCTTTGTCGTGCTAACTTGCATATTTATTTTATTTCTTAGGCAGTTTCTGGAGTTGTTTTTGTCCCCCAGGTAACACCAGTTTTTAATCATTTGTCATCGGGTACTGTAAGACATTGAGCAGAGTTAAAGTATTTTGATGTTTTTGGATAAAATTCTCTGCATGACAGTCAAAGTACACTTAGAAACAGTATATGCTTTTATGTATTGTGTGTTTTTGCATGTATTTTTTTTTGGATTATTCAAAATTCTCACTGTTATCCTTTGTTGACTAGGTTAGTCCCACTAGGCTGTTGGCCTCTCTTCAGGGGAGACCCAAGATGGTATGAGGCGAAATTTGGCTAGGCCATCAGGAAACTTCCTCTACTCATTAGGAGAGTGCTTGTTCAGTTCCTGTCACAAGTGGCAGCTGGGTGAACGGCACTCAAGGAGACCTGAGATGGGGGATAGCACAGAGCCGAATGCCAGTGCAATGTCTGAAGCTCTACAAGATTCTGAGGAGCCATTTCAGCAGAGTTTGTTTCATCAGAAGCAAATACAATGATGTATGTGTTATTGCAACCTTCCAGTCAGGAGGGTTGCAGGATGGTATTTTTAAGTGACTTGTTGCAGAGCGAGATGTGGACTGGAAAAGAGGTTTCTTGGGTTGAAATTATGGACAAAATTCAGAGGAATTTGAAGCTATTTTGAAAGAAGATTGCTAGACAAATCGTATGCCAAGACTGTTCAAGACTATGCAGGGAAAGTGAAGAGAGATAAACAGAGGAAAGGAAATATCAACAAACAGAGGAAATGTATGGTCAGAATTCAGGATGAAGAGCAAAAAGAAATGGACAGGTTTGACATTTGGGATAATTTAATAGTCTCATTGGGAGTGAAAGCTGAGGAGGTAAGCACTGTACGTAAAGAGATATTTTGTGATTTTATTTTTGAGACTGGTTCTGTCCTGGAGAGTTTTTGGGGGGAGTAGGTGAAGAAAAAGAACTGTACTCCATGGAATTCATATGTGGTCAAAGCATTTCACCAAGAAACAAAAAAGAAAATACATGTTCAATTTCAATCTGATATTGGAAAAAATACTTTAAAGAGACATTTAAGCAAACTTTGTAAATAAGTTATGGGCATTGGCAAAGTCTATGATAAAGGATTATAGACTTAGGTATGGGGCGGTCCTATTGTATTGAAAATGGAGAAATGTTTATATCCCTAGTACGATAAATTAAGAGGGTAACAGAGGTGTTATAAAATATTGGTTACAAATGAAAACATGTTTTTTTTTCTTGTGGAAAAGATGATCATTTGATAAGTAACTGTGATTATATGTTATATTTGTGGGGAAATGGGTCATGGTGGGAAAAAAGTGTGAATTGAAATGTAATAAATGTAAAAGCATTGGACATTTATGGATGGATTGTAATCTGAGAGGAAAACAAAAGTGGGGACAGTATACCAAGATAAGAAACCATCCCAGTAAAAGATAAAGAGGAAGTAGGGAAGCAAGATCAGAATAAAAATAAATATAAGGATAAAGAAAAATAAATGAAATGGAAGATAATATAGAAGAAGGTTCTGAAATAAGTGCTGAGGAAGATATAAATGAAAAATAGTGAAAGGTTAAAAGAATTCTGCTGGCAAAAGAGTAAGAGACAGAAAAAGAATGTTTAAAGGGATAAGTGTAAAAGAGAAAAAGAAAGGAAATGGGTAATGCAGATGAGATAAATACTTCAAATGTACATGTATGTGTCTTTCGGCTTTTCCTGGTTAGGGGTCGCCACAGCGGAACTCCGGTCTGCTAATGATTGGCAGTTGATTTTTACGTGCCGAGTTGCCAGCCCTGACGCACAACCTGCAACGAAGGTACGCCCATTCACGCATGTCTACACGCAGGAGACGCTCTAGCTGAGAAGCAAACCGGACAGCGTCTTACTGTGAGGTGACAATGCTACCGCAGCACCTCCACCACGGATAAATACTTCAAATTTACATAATTTTTGGTAAATGAGAACTAAGCACAACTAACTTTAGAGTGCTTGCAGTAAATGTAAATAGTATCAAATGTATAAGTAGAAGAATATGCATCCTAAATTGGTGTAGTAAGTGTGATGTTGACATAATAATATTGGAAGATGTAAGATTTTTCACACGAACAGAGAGAGCGCAAACAAGGAAACTTTTGGGAGGAGTTACAATATGGACTCTAGGACAGTAGCTATGTTTGGACGTAGTTGTACTTTATAGAAAGTCCATGAAAATATTGAATATAACATTCCCATCATTACCAGTGCTAACTATTGTAAATTTCAGATGGCATAATCAGGCATATAGAATTATAGCATCGTATGCCTATGTTGCACATAAAGAAAGGGAAGTGTATTTCTTAAAATGTTGGATTATATAGTAATTAATGTGAATATAACATTACCTGAAAATTTTAACTGTGATTTGAGAGGAAAAAAGAAGAGCAGAAATGATACTAAAACTTTTGAAGTTATAAAATATGTCAGTTTAAAGATTTGGAGTAATAATTTGTGGTCATATAGTCAAGGTATTTATAAAATGGGACTAGATTATTTTATTATGTTACTAGGTTTAAATTAAGCCAAGGGAGAGAGAGAGACTTGTAACAGGCTTAAGATCACTCAGCCATATGGATAGAAATACAAGAAAATAAGGAGTATATTAAATTGTGAAAAGGAATACAAAATGAGAAGTTATGGAATGAAAATGGGAAAAAATAACTGTGTGTTTATGGAAAGATCACATTTCCTGTAGAGAATGTTATAAAAACTGGTGTAAGTGGTGGCTAGCTGTGAAAAAAATATATAAAAATGTTTTTTTTTTTAGGTGTACCATGACTTACCCGAATGGCAATCAGTTCAAAATCATGTTTTTTAAGGGGCAGGAAATTGAACCAATGGTGGTCGACTGAGTTTAGTCGAGTTGCTTGGTGCACTCAACCTATTGGTAAGCAACGTGCCGAGACTGTGGAGGGAGGTCATGCTTCAGTGAGGAACAGGGAAGTAGCCCATTTCCTCACTCTAGTGTGATCTCAGAGTTGGTATATTTAATGTGCAGTGGGTGTTGGTGGGCAAAGCCCCCTGCAAAATAGTAGAAGTAAGCCAACTAAAATCCATTTGTTGTAGTGAAGTCAGGATCGTGGCTGGAAAACGGGAATGTCAAAAATGTCATATATGCATCTTTGTATTTACTATTTTTGGCATTCTGGTCTTCCGATGTTGTCAAATTCATTATTATTTTGCGATGTTGCAACTGCTCGATCCAACCCCTTTCAACCATACCATAGTAAACCGTTTTTTTTTTTTTTTTTTTTTTTTAGAATGGCAGTCAGATGTAAGAAAAGCAGAAAAAATACATTACAAAGCAATGTGTATGGATGCTTTAAAGGATTTGGAAAGGAATGATAGAGAATATTATGTGTTAGAATTGATAATTTATGAAAAGAATCAAGAGAAAATTAGAGAATTATTATTTAAGCAGAAATATTATCTACAAGGTAAAAAAGAAGAGGTATCCGCTTATTTGAATAACATAGTTAAAGTAAATACTAGCATATTGAGAGATTCAAGATGATAAAGGAGTGGTAAGAAGATCTCAGGAACAGATTATAAATATTGTAATAAATTTGTGTAAAGAAATGTTTCAGGATAGTCCAAAAAAAAAAAAAAGAATGGTGTGTTAAAATATTGACAGGACAAGAAAATAAGGAATTGAAAAGCAAGATTTTCTTATATGAATTAGATAAGGTACTTAATTTACAGGCCGTTTCAGGATTGGATCGAATAGAATACCACTTTGATAAGAACTTTACAGATTGGCAGCAAAAATTACTTCTTAAAAGTTATGAATGAGTGGTTAAATGAAGGTTTTATGTATAAAGATTTATGAAATGGTATAGTTAAATTTGTATGGAAAACGGAAGATAAAAATAAAATTGAAAATTTGAGGCCTGCAGTATTGAGTAATACAGATTATAAGATGTTTATGAAAATAATTAGAAGAAAATTGTAAGTAAAATGAAGTATTATAGAAGATGATATAGTTTAAAAGGAAGAAGTATTATAGAAGATATTATAGTTTAAAAGGAAAAGGATGTCTGGAATTATTATTCATAGTTAGGGAAATTGTGGATGATGTTATAAACGGGACTGAACTGATGAGACTAAGATCATTATGAGAGATTTAAATAAAGCTTTCAATACAGTATAAAATGAACTTTTCTGGACAGTTATGGAAGAGTATAACATTAGTAAGAAAATTTAAGAATGTAGGTTCTACATATAATAAAAATAAAGATATTTTTGTGACGAGTTGGTTAAGAAATACATATAGAGTGTCATATACCTGGGATGTCCTATGAGTAGTATATTATTTGCATTAGTTAAGAATGTATTAGAGATGTAAATTTGCACGTGAGGTGCTACTATTATAACATTATATTACTAATGAAGGGATAAAAATTTCAGTCACGTTTACTTATGCAGATGATATTGATTATGAGAAGGAAAGTCTAACCTGAAAGAGGTTATATGTTATATACATCAATGCTTAAATGTAATAGGCCTAACTTTAAATAAAAAAAAAAAAGTAAAGGACTGGGTGATATAGTAAAGATAGGAAGAGTATCTTTCTCAGTGAAAGAAGTCTGTGTGTTAGAAATAAGATTTGGGGGTAAAAAGGTAAGTGAGGAACAATGGAATAGGGTACTATATGAAATAAAGGAGCTTTTGGAAAACATACAAGCTATTGTTTAATAAAAAGGTTTATTTGATTTTTTTGATTGTTATACTGGGGGAAAATTATATATTTAGATGTCTGTATGTTGCCAATAAGCTATGAAAAAGAAATACTGTAAGTATTTTTTGTTTTATATAGGGTTCAAGACTGAATCCAGTGAAAAAAGGAATTTTATACATAGACAAGGAAGATGGAGGTTTAAGATTAATAAACCCAATTGTTTATACGGCTTCTTAGAAGTTGTATAAAATTTTGTTTTGAATAAACAATAAAAATGAAAAGTTAGTAGTAAATGTATTAAAGTAAAAATGTAAGCTGCATGGGGATATGTTAAAAAGTTCAGAAGAAGAAAAGTATGTTTAAATCAAGTAATGAGATGTTATGGAAAAAATATATTTTATGGAAATAGAAAATGAGAGGAATGTGTGGTATAAAAATGTCATGATATAATAATAATTTGTTAATCCTTGGGCTGAGCAAATGAAAAATGTTAAAGCTATAAAAGTATGAAAAGCATGGTGTAATAAGCAAATAGTTTGTCAAGATTTTTTTATGGAGATAAGTGGTTAATAAATTACCAGTGAAGGCATAGTAACAGGTACAAGCATGCAAAATCTGAAGGTAATGCTGCTCAGTACTAGAAGTCTAAACCTCAACATGCAGTCTCTCGAGGCACTCCTGAAAGTGGAGAACATCGATATCTGTGCAGTAACTGAGACCTGGTTCAAGACTCCGGAAAGCACCCCTGCAATACCAGGCTACAACTCTTACCACACTTTTTGGCCACCAAACCAGCACCGAAACCCTAAAGGTGGAGGAGTGTCCATATTCACCAAGGATATTCACAACACCAGTCTAGTTGCCCAACACAATGTGTCTGAAATTCTCCAGGTGCAACTAACGCTAGGTAAGACTGCAATCCAAATTGTAGCTTGCTACAGATCCCCCACCATGCCCCAAGATTCTCACTCCACCTTTCTAAACATACTGGAAAATATTAAGATACAACCAAACACCCTAATACTGGGTGATTTCAACTACCCTGCCATTAACTGGGAAAACTACTTGTGTACCAGCACCTTTGCCCAACGGTTCTTGGAATTCATAAATTCCAATGCACTGGATCAACTAATCCTTAGTCCCACCAGGGGTGGCTCCAGTATCCTAGACCTGGTCATTACCAACATGGGAAATCGATGCTCCACACCTATGGTCACCCCCTCGTTGGTCAGGTCTGACCATAAGTTAATCACCCTTGACATCCACATCCCACCCCCAGTAAGAAAACCTCCGTAAAAAAACTTCTCCAAAGCCAACTTCATGCTACTCAAGTCAGAAGTGACAAACTTCATGACACCCATGCAGACGGGAACTGAACGTTCGACTGCTGAATCCTACACTAAGGCACTGTATGAGCACATCCACTCATGCATGAATCGTGCCATCCCCAATAGAGCCAAGACGCTCTCCTCCAAAAAAAGGAAGCCACTATGGTGGTCCCTTGCCATAAACAAACTTTACAACAAAAGGAAGAAACTATTGCTGAAAAGAGGAAAATCCCAGGATGCAAAAACTCCCTTACCAGCCTTAGTAAGAAGCTGAGATTCCTCATAAAATCCTCCAAAGCTAGTTACAAAAATAAAATTGCCAAAGATTCCAAAGACAGCCACAAGGCATTCTATAGCTATGTCAAGAATCTAAATCTGCTCTGAGCTACAACAGAATTGCATTAAAAATACTGATCCTAAGGGTATTGCAAATATCCTGGCAGATCGATTCACTGCAAACTTCACCCCCCTCTCACCCCCTAAAGGGCCCATCTCAATACCGAAAGATTGCCAAATTCCAGTAATAACGGCCACACAGGTAAAAAAATGCACTCCCCAAAGCTAAGAATACAGCATCCATGGGACCAGACGACATCCCAGGCTGTGTACTACATGAACTACAAAATGAACTGGCACCTCACCTAAATGTCATGTTTAATCACAGCCTCACCTTGGGCATCGTGCCCAATGAGTGGCACACAGCTACAGTTATCCCACTCCACAAGGGGGGATCCACCTTAGATCCCGGGAACTACCGCCCCATCAGTCTGACGAGCCTGATCTGCAATGCCATGGAACGTATTATCATGGAACTTATAAACTTCAAACACTGGACCCCACGCAGTTTGAGTTCGTGAAGGGCCGATCTTGTCTCCTGAAAATGATTGACTTTTTCGAATCAGTCTCCAGAGCCGTGGACAAGGGTAAGGTGGTCCACACAGCCTGTCCGGACCTCGCCAAGGCCTTCGACAGCATCCCCCACTCTGGAATCATAGATAAACTTACTAATCTAGGCTTTAATCCCTACATCACTCAATGGGTTGCCAACTGGCTTACTGACAGAGCCCACACTGTAAAAGCAGCCGACTCCAAATCTAGCTCCAGACAAGTGACAAGTGGAGTACTTCAGGGTTCAGTCCTGAGACCACTCTTGTTTGGCATCTACTTCTCTGAAGTACAGGCCAACACTAAGGGACTCTGGCTGACAAAGTTCGCAGATGACTGCAAACTGGGAGCCATTATTGAATCTCCAAATGATGCGGATATTCTACTAAAGGGTCTTAAAGAAACAGATGCTTGTTGCCAGAGCCATGGGCTCAAGCTCAGTGCCAAGAAATGTATAGTTATTCCCTTTGGGAAAAAAACATGTACCCGTGAATTACCACATAGGTGGCAGTACGCTAAACACCGAAAGTGTGATAAGAGACTTAGGGACACAGGTGGACAGTGGTCTCACCTTCGATAACCACATCACCACAACAGTCAGGAAATCCTTCTATGTGGCACACCTCATCACTAAGGGCTTTTCATCCAGAAAATGGAGGTCATTGTCCCACTGTACTCATCCCTCATTAGACCCATTATAGACTACAAAGCCCCATTCGGTATGTACCTCTCAAGACATTTGTAACAACTGGAAAGGCCGCAGAAATACCTCACTAAGAGAATCACAGGCCTAAAGCAAATGCCCTACGCTGACCGTCTAAAAAAGCTCCAGCTATACTCTGTGGCATATTGCCTACTCAGAGGCGATCTCTGCTTAAAATACAAGGCCATGTCAGACCCAGAGCTGCCAGACATGCTACACTTAAAGAAATCCCAATCCCACAGATACACACATTCAAGGGATCTAAACCTTGTCATCACAATGAACAAAACATGCTGGAGGACTAGGATGTTCTTCGTGTTTCACTGTTGCAGTCATCACATTTGAGTTATCTGCTTGCAGTAGCCCTCAGTCGGCTGATTAACAAAGTCTTGGGTCCTGCGTCGGTTGCTGTCTTTTCTTTCGTGATGTCAAGGGTATAAAGCATGCAGCCGAAGCAGAAACAGTTTGCAAGTGCCGGTCGGCCGACTCCTGAAATTTTCGTTTGAGTTTCAGAACCGAAGTCTTCAACTAAAGTTAAGTACCCCATTGGGGAAACTTTTTCTTGCTCCTTACCGATGTCAGTAAAAGTTAATAATTGCATTTCTTGTGGAAAGCAAATACAAAGATTTTCATTCGTACTGTATTCCTTGCCTAGGCCCTGACCACGACATACCTTGCTGTCGGTTATGTGCCTTATTTAATCAACGCACTATCCGTCGTCTGTATATTTTCGCCTCTAAATGTTTCGGTTCTCGGTTCAACTATCCAGAAATGTCGTCGGTAAGCCATCCGACTACCAGTATTCTGAAAAACGCAAAGATAAAGACAGAGACAGGCCGCCTAGGTCCAAAGCTGCCGACGATGCTTCTCCTAAGCCAGTTGCCAGTTCGCCGGTACTCATTGAGGTGCTTTCACAGCCCCTGATACCTGCTACTTCTGATTCGCAGGCCTCTACTGAGAGCCATTTGGAGTCCGGTATGCTGCGAGATGCTTCAACTGTAGAACCTCCGGATGTCTCTACCTTGGATGGGTCCAGAGCTGCTGTGCAGGCACCGGCTTCTGAGGGTGTATTCAGGCTTACGGACTTGCATATTAAACTGACGCCTCCTCCTCCTTTAAGGCTTAAACCTCAAACCATGCCTAAGAAACCGATACCCAGGCCGCATGCTCAGGCCTCTATGCCTAAAAAACAAAGGATAAGAATGGATGAAGACCTTATAACTCTAATCAGGGGAAGCCAACCATCCCCTTCTAAGAGACCTAGGACTGAATTTGTTTATGAATCTTCTGACCAGGATTCTGATTTTTCTGATTCTTCTGATGATCTATGAGGATTCTGATGCAGAGGACTCAATTCCCTCTGCTTCCCCTCCAGAGGATTTTTCTTTTGGTGAAACCTTGCACACTCTAAGGGAGCATTTCCATTGGGAAAGCCAGTATTTTTCTGATTCGAAAAAGAGGCTTAGGGATTTCTTACTCCTGCCTCAGCATAGGCCTTTAGCTATACCTCCTGTACTAGACCTTGTTGATGATGCCTTTTCGGAATCTAGTTTGGCCCGTGATTCTTTGCCTCCTGCTCCCAGAAAACCTGACCGATATTGCAGGGTTCTTGATTCTCACAAGTTCCTTTTTAGAAATCCTATTGCGGATCCCGAGACTATTTCATAGGGAACCAAGGGCATTAAGCTTCTACTGCTAAAAACCCTACCCCTTCTGATAGAGACTCCAGGGCGCTGGATAGATGGGGTAAGAAGGTTTACGCTTTTGCAACCTTGGTCATTAGCGCCTTAAACTGTCAGTTTCATATGTTAAAGTTTCAACAACATGTTATTGGATTGCTTAAACAGAAAATGATGTTGATTCCTGACTGTGCTGAAAGTAAAGAATTACATGATTTAATGCATTCTGCTGAACAGGTTGGAAAACATAATTTGCAATGTGGATTTGATTCATTAGAGGCCTCTTACAGGGCTGCTGTCACTCGGTCTGTATTCAGAAGGCATGCTTGGCTTAAGGAGCAATCTTT
This sequence comes from Protopterus annectens, assembly GCF_019279795.1. Taxonomy (NCBI): domain Eukaryota; kingdom Metazoa; phylum Chordata; order Ceratodontiformes; family Protopteridae; genus Protopterus; species Protopterus annectens. The sequence goes on along the minus strand of NC_056746.1, from coordinate 251,616,849 downwards.
GCATGATCATGTTAAAGCTAAACTCTTAAATGCTCCCTTAAATCAGGACTGCCTGTTTGGCAACAAAGCTGAGGAAGTTCTTAAAAAGATTGAAGATAAAGCTAAATCTATGCAAACTGTTAAAGATTTCTTACAAGTTCAGCCTCCAAGATTTAGCAGGCATTGGCCCACTATGAATTGGTCCTTTCCGGCCCCTTCCAGGTCTTCTCAATCCAAACCCAGACACAGCAGAAATCTGGGAGTAGTAAGACTCCCCCCTATGGAAAACTGTCTCAATGACTTGATTTTAAAACTTTCAAGCACTTCTCAACTGAATGCTCCTTTAGTGGGAAAGATTGGTCTGCAGGCCAAAAACTGGGAACTCATTACCCAGGACAAATGGGTTTTAAATATAGTGTCCCAAGGATACAGATTTCACTTCCACATGTTACCAACTCCAAGCGGGTGGCCAGATCTACCCCCAAATCAGTGGGCAGAGGCCCAAAAACAAGTACTTTCTCTTTTAAGCATGGGGGCTATTCAGTTGGTACCAGAAGAGGAAAAGAGACAAGGTTTCTATTCAAGACTTTTCCTGGTACCCAGAAAAGACAATTCTTGGCGTCCTATCCTGGACCTTTCTACTCTAAACACCTTTATGGTGATTCCAAAATTCAAGATGCTGACTCTTCACCAGTTGCTTCCCATGCTAGGCAAAGATGCCTGGTTGGCAGCACTAGATTTAAAAGAAGCATACCTGCACATCCCAATCAGGGAATCTTGCAGAAGATACCTATGCTTCAAAGCAGGCTACACGCACTATCAGTTCTCTGCACTGCCCTTTGGCATATCTGCTGCGGCCAGGGTATTCACAAAGTGCCTAGCTCCAGTCATTTATTTTTGCAGACAAAGAAATATTCAAATATACCCATACCTGGACAGTAGTCTAATTCAGGCAGAAAGCCAGGATATACTTTTGAATAATCTGGCCTTTGTACAAAAGGTGCTGACTTGTCTGGGAAACACCATAAACGAAAATAAGTCACACCTGGTACCCTGTCAACAAATTATATTCCTGGGAGCAAGCTTGAATACAACTTCCCAGATGGCTTTCCTCACGCCAGAGAGACAAATTTGTTTGACAACCTACTTCAAACAAGTGGCCACAAAAACCCTGCTATCTGCAAGGCAAATACTGCAAGCCTTGGGGTTCATGGCCTCCTGCATTCTTCTAATTCCATATGCAAGACTGCATATGAGGAAACTACAATGGTATCTAAAAAGCCTACGGTGTCAACATTCTCAGGATCTAGAAGCAATGATTCCTATCATACCTTGCCTACGCCTAGAGTTCCTTTGGTGGGCAGAGGCCTGCCACCAAAACAAGGGACTACCATTCAAACTACCCCCTGCCGCCCAAACCCTAACAAAAGACGCATCAGACATTGCATGGGGGGGGGGCTCACCTGACAGGGAAGTGCATTCAGGGCAAATGGAACCCAAGTCAAATGCACCTGCATACCAATCAAAAATAAATGTTAGCTGTACAGAATGCTCTGACAGCCTTCAAGGACCACATTCTTCCAGGACAACTAATGGTAAAGACGGGCAACACCGCTGTTATGTGGTACATAAACAAGCAGGGGGGTACACATCCTTACCCCCTCTCAGACTAGCCATGATATTGTGGAACACAGCCTTGAGCTACCAAGTGCATCTACAAGCTCAATTCCTGCCAAGAAAACTAAAACTTGCAGACAGACTAAGCAGAAACCTCATGGACCCACACGAGTGGAAACTGGAACCAAGGATTTTCAACATGTTGACAAGCAAATGGGGGAACCCAGATATAGACCTGTTTGCCTCCCCCCAGAACTATCAATTGGACAAATTCTGCACCAGGACTCCCCACAAACAAGCTTAGAAAGTGGATGCTCTGTACTTCAGCTGGAAAAGCCTATCAGTTTATGCCTTTCCTTCTCTGCCTCTGCTCTGCAAAGTACTGCTAAAGATCAAACAGGACAAACCAAGGATGATTTTGATTGCACCAGACTGGCCATGCCAACACTGGTAACCCCTCTTGCGCAGTGTGTCACGGTTGGCCCCATGGCACCTGCCACAGACTCCTTCCCTGTTGTCTCAGCAGGAAAACCAGATTCTGCACCCTCAGCTTCAAACACTGAACCTAGCAGCCTGGCTAATTACTAATCCCTCAGTAAACCAGTGATTGATATCATTTTAGAGGCAAGGAGGCTTAGTACTAGAAAATCTTGTGCTGCAAAATGGAAAAGATTCTGTGCCTGGAACCAGTCTCAAGGGATGAGCACAGCAGTGCCCAGTTTACCTCAGATTTTACAATACTTAACTGAGATGCTCCACAAGGGCTTGTCCTTTTCCTCCATCAAAATTCATGCCTCAGCCATTTCAGCTCATTGTAACATAGAACCTCCCCTCTTCTCTCACCCACTGCTCAAGCAGTTGTTTAGAGGGGCCAAAAAAATTTAGACCACCCAGGAGAGCTCCAACTCCAGACTGGAACCTTAATTTTGTCTTGGAGAAACTCACTCTTACTCCTTTCAAGCCAGCTGCTACAGCAGATTTAAAATTTCTTTCTTGGAAAACAGCGTTCCTTTTAGCAATCACTTAAGCAAGAAGGATATCTGAATTACAGGCCCTTATGGCAGTGGAGCCATTCATCATCTTTCATGCGGACAGGGTGTCCCTCAGAACCAATCCCTCCTTCATGCCCAAGTTGGTATCCAGTGTGGCTCTTAATCAGTCCATTCATTTGCCAACCTTCTTTCCTAATCCACAGAACAAAGGGGAATGGATACTGCATTCCTTAGATGTGCACAGACAACTTAGATTCTACTTGGACAGGACTAAACCTCAAAGGAAATCTGAACAACTGCTGGTGGCATTTGCTGCAGGGACAGAGGGAAAGGCTATTTAAAAGCAAACCATTTCTAAATGGATAGGCCATTGCATTAATTTCTGCTATAAGCACCATGGAAAACCTATCCCACAGGGGATCAGACCCCACTCAACCAGGGCTGCATCTACCTCTACAGCCTTTCTCAGAGGCGTCCCTACCAGGGACATCCTAGAAGCTGCTACGTGGAGTTCTGTACATTCACCAAGCATTATCATTTGCCAGTTTTCTCTAAATCCAGAGCTGGCTTTGCCACTGCAGTCTTGCAGGGCCTTATAGCTGGTCCTAATGCTATTTAAATTCCTCCTCCCAACCTTAGCTTTGGGAATCTACCCAAATGTGATGACTGCAACAGTGAAACACGAAGAACATAGTACAGTTGTGTACACTTGCCATAAATGTAGATGTTCGAGTGTAATCACTGTTGCAGTCCTGTTTACCCTCCCTCCAGGCCCCTGACTTCTTTTGGCTATACCTCTATTTCCTTTACTATGCTTAAAAGCTTTTTTGGTGTATTTGCTTTTTTGTTGGAGGTATAACCTTGTATATTTATATATTTAATTGCTTCCCATTAGGGGGCACCTGACATCTGGGGCAAGAAAAATTGCTGTAATGGCATCGGCTGCATGCTTTATACCCCTGACAGATAGAAACAACTCTGATCCAAAACAATACCAAAACAGCAAAATCTTCAGAAGTCAGGAATCGAAAAACACGAACCAAAGTCAAATCCAAAGGCAAATTCTTTATTCTCCAGCACCTCGGTGTAACCACCTTTCAAGAGTATACATTCTCACTGAAAGAATGGATATATATATATACTCATAGCAATTAATTAAACAATTAATTAAACAATTATGTTCAAAAAAGTTTTAAAGCAGACACCTCCAGTTTATTTCATTATTCAGTCCACAAGGTGTCATTGTATTGTATTTCAAAATAAAAATACTTTCCTTATATTGTAAGTTATATTTCAAAGCATTTTCATCATTACAAAGACATTTCACACTTTCTAAAACTGTTCCTGTTAAAAATGAAGCATCACTATTATGATAAACACTAAAATGTGTGGCAATAACTTTATTAGAAGCAAGGGCATTGTGTATGCTTTACACTGTCCCTGTGGATTATATTATATAGGTGAAACTAAGAGAGTTTCGTATTAGGTTAGGTGAGCACATTAGAGACATAAGACATAAAATAAAGTTATTACCACACATTTTAGTGTTTATCATAATAGTGATGCTTCATTTTTAACAGGAACAGTTTTAGAAAGTGTGAAATGTCTTTGTAATGATGAAAATGCTTTGAAATATAACTTACAATATAAGGAAAGTATTTTTATTTTGAAATACAATACAATGACACCTTGTGGACTGAATAATGAAATAAACTGGAGGTGTCTGCTTTAAAACTTTTTTGAACATAATTGTTTAATTAATTGTTTAATTAATTGCTATGAGTATATATATATATATATATATATATATATATATATATATATATATCCATTCTTTCAGTGAGAATGTATACTCTTGAAAGGTGGTTACACCGAGGCGCTGGAGAATAAAGAATTTGCTTTTGGATTTGACTTTGGTTCCTGTTTTTCGATTCCTGACTTCTGAAGATTTTGCTGTTTTTGTATTGTTTTGGATCAGAGTTGTTTCTATCTGAAGGTGTGTGGAGTGGAGTTTGTGCAATTATCCAGGGATGTCGACTGATCCTAATTTGGATATTCCCAGGGTTTTTCGGGAGAACACAGCTTTGCAACAAGGTACTGTAGCGGCTGAAAGCTCTATGATTTATTCTGCTCAACAGAGAACTATTGAGCAGTTTTTTTCATGTTCTAGACCTGCTGTAAATGTTTCTGCACATATTCCTGTGGATGCACGTCAACCTGAAGTGAGAGACGGTCAATTTTGTGATCAATTTTTGCAAGAAAGAAATAAGAGTGCTTGACCCTTTTGTTTCTGTGGGACATAAATTTCAAAGCGTGTCTCCAGAAATCAGAGAACTGTATCAAAAATATGACAGGTTGATTGAGAAAGAGACAAGGGTGCACTTTAACATTTTAGGTTTGCAAAAATATATTAGCTTGAATATTACACCTAGAGGTCTTAGATTCGTAAAGAATCCTAGTACCCCATTTGACTTGAATTGTGCTGCTGATAAGAAATTTAAGGAACGCTGGTTCATAGCAGCACACAAGTGTGTAATAGAGTGGCTTCACATTCTGTTGGAAAGGGACCAGCTCAAACATCAGTCTCTTAAACAGGAGCTGGTTTCCCTTTCACATAGTATTAGTTCATCTGTGAGTCTAGAAAATATGAAGTCTTTCATGGAGAAGACTAATGAGAGACTGAATAATCTAGAGAATGAACTTGTAAAACAAAAGAAAACAAAATTAATACGTGATATCAATGAATATGAAGCAGGGACTGCATTTTCTTACCCTCCTAATTGGACAGAACATAAGCGGAAACAACGTAGGAGGGTAGGATTCACTGATGCACCGTTGTCGTCTTCTTTTGCTTCTTCAGGGGAAGAGTTTAGGTCGGACACCAGTATGGAATTTCCGGAATTACCTAGACCAGCACAACCACGTAGGATGCAACAGGAGTTTAACAATGGAGGCTTGCAGCATCAGGAACGAACATTTCAACAGGGACAGAAATGCCTGAGAAGTTATGAGCAAGAAGATGCCTCTGTTCAGAAATTCAATCAACCTGACAATTTACGTCAGAATCGGAGGTATGGACAACAATATAACAACAAGAAATTTAAACAGTAATGACTTTAATGATAAAAGTATTGTTCTAAATTTATCTGGTTGTGATTTGTCTGATGAACAGTTTGCTGTGTTATGTTTAGGTTTAAAGTTTATACCTACTGTTTTTCGTAAAGAATATTTGATACAGCAAGATATTTTTAAATTTCTTAGGAAGATACATTTGAAAGTTCATTTTAGCAGGGACCAAGGATGTTTTTTTATTCTGCACATGGAGGCTTTTCTTCATGTGAATCTGAGGATAGTTTTTATTCATGTGATGAATGTATAAGTAATGATGATGTGCAATTTCCTATTGTTGGCAATGCAATAGATATGTCTTATGTAGCTTCTTCTAACAAATTTATTCCGCCTTTTATTAACCAGAGAGCTATTCATTATGGCTCCATGATTAAATTTGAATGTGAGAATATATGTAGAAATATGAAATTGAATAGATGTAATAGTTTATATAACTTAACTTATAAAGAATGGAGTGCTTTAAAAGAATTGTGTGACAGGAAGGATATTATTATTAAACCTTCCGATAAGGGAAACAAAATTGTTATAATGAGTGTTGTGCAATATTTTGAGATGTGTATGAATCATTTGCAGGATGAAACAACATATGAAAGAAGCAATATGATTCATTATCAAAAGGCTGTTACAAAATTTAAACACATGTTGGGCAGGGGAGTCAGGCTGGGGTTTTTTACAGAGAAGGATGTGAGGAATAGGTTAGATAATGATAGAAAGGATCTAGCTGTATTCTTTTGTTTACCAGAAATACATAAGAACTTACATAACCCCCCAGGTCGACCCATTATTTCAGCCTGCAACTATTTCCTACATAACACTGGTTTGATTTTACATAGAATATTTTTACCATATGTAGTTAAATCTCCAGTTTACATCAAAGATAGTAAGGAATTTTTAAACAAAATATCCTCTATCTCTTGGAACAACAAAATGTATTGGTTGGTTATGGATGTTAAAAGTCTATATACCTCTATTAGACATGATGATGGCCTCAATGCAGTGACATTTTCTTTAAAAGACAACCCTTCTGTTGATTTCATAGTAGATTTGTTGGATTTCTGTTTAAAGAATAATTATTTTATTTTTAATGATGTTTTGTATCGGCAGAAACAAGGTACAGCAATGGGGGCAGCTTTTGCCCCCATGTATGCCAATTTGTTTATGAATTTTTTTGAAAGGAAATTTCTATTTGAGTTAAATTTTATGAAATGTAATGTGTTATTTTATTTTCGTTACATAGATGATTTGATTTTTATTTGTGATGGTGGTTTTGATTCAGTTAATGAATTTTTGACAGACTTGCATGGTAACCCATTTGGGTTAGAATTTGATGGAATACAGAAGGGAAATAAAGTAATATTCTTGGATCTTGTTTTGGAGGGTACAGAACATGGTAAAATTATATCAAATATACATAGGAAGTTTATAGATGGTAATCAATACCTTCATGCATCTAGTTGCCATCCTGTACATACTTTGGAAGCTCCCTTATGGGGAATTGGCAAGGGTATCTAGATTATGTAACACACAAGAAAATTTACAAAGGGAATGGGATATCACATATAATATGTTTTTGAAAAGATGGTACAGTGTGAATATTTTAGAAAATGCCCTTATGAAGGTAAAAAAGGAGAATAATATGGTAAGGAATAAATGTAATAAGGGTGAACATCACCATTATAAGAAATATCATCTGGCAACCAGTGATAAAACTTGTAAGGATATTTATTTTGTCTCTACATATAATGTAAAAAGTGGAGACATAAAGGATGTAGTGGAACATTTTTGGAAATTTTTAGTGAAAGACGAGGTGTTGATCCAAATTTTGCCACAAAAACCTTTATTCTCCTATAAAAGGGGAAGAAATTTGAAAGATATGGTGGTACATGGTAAATTTGTAATGCCAAAATTTTGTTTACCAAGACCACTAAGTGAATTTGGTACAAGACGTTGCAGTAGATGCAGTGTTTGTAGGAATATAGTTAGAACATTTAATTATATTAACAACATTAGGTTCACAGTAAGAGATAGTTTTACCTGTAGAAGCAAGGGAGTTGTGTATGCTTTACACTGTCCCTGTGGATTATATTATATAGGTGAAACTAAAAGAGAGTTTCGTATTAGGTTAGGTGAGCACATTAGAGACATAAGACATAAAAGGGAAAATAAAGTTATTACCACACATTTTAGTGTTTATCATAATAGTGATGCTTCATTTTTAACAGGAACAGTTTTAGAAAGTGTGAAATGTCTTTGTAATGATGAAAATGCTTTGAAATATAACTTACAATATAAGGAAAGTATTTTTATTTTGAAATACAATACAATGACACCTTGTGGACTGAATAATGAAATAAACTGGAGGTGTCTGCTTTAAAACTTTTTTGAACATAATTGTTTAATTAATTGTTTAATTAATTGCTATGAGTATATATATATCCATTCTTTCAGTGAGAATGTATACTCTTGAAAGGTGGTTACACCGAGGCGCTGGAGAATAAAGAATTTGCTTTTGGATTTGACTTTGGTTCCTGTTTTTCGATTCCTGACTTCTGAAGATTTTGCTGTTTTGGTATTGTTTTGGATCAGAGTTGTTTCTATCTGAAGGTGAGTGGAGTGGAGTTTGTGCAATTTATACCCCTGACAATCTGACGTCATGGAAGAAGAGACAGCAACCGATGCAGGACCCAAGACTTTTTTAATTAGGCCGACTGAGGGCCACTACAAGCAGATAACCCAAATGTGATGACTGCAACAGTGAATACACTCGAACATCTACATTTATGGTAAGTGTACAAAACTGTACTTACCTGACCCAGAGACTCCCCAGACTCTGGAACAGACTGCCCATATATGTCAAGCCATCTTCAAACGGAACCTTGATGATTGGGTGGGAGATGGGAAATTCACCCTGGGGATCACATCAGTTGCCCTGCTAGACAGGGGTCCAGGGAAGTAAATACTGTAGGAAGAAATAGCCAGGGAATTGTTATGGCTAGGCTTGTATAGGCCCTAGGGCCGATAGCCTAGTACCAACCTATGAACCTATATTTGCCATATAAAAATCTATTTTCTTGCAATGTATAATGGTTGCAAGATTGTGGGAAAATTGTGTGAAAAAAATTTCTGTGAAAACATAAAGGAGGTAAATTAAATAAGTATGGATTTCATTATGCATGGATATTCTTCTTCTTCTTTTGGCTTTTCCCAGTTAGGGGTCGCCGCAGTGGATCACCTGTCCACTCATAATTGGCAGTGGAGTTTTACAGTGTCGAGTTGCCAGCCCGGCACCCAACCTTCCACAGAAGACACACACATGCACGCACACACACCTAAGGCCAATTTAGAATGTCCAATCCACCTATACCATGTCTTTGGGATGTGGGAGGAAACCGGAGCACCCGGAGGAAACCCACGCAACCACAGGGAGGACATGCAGACTCTGCACAGAAGGCACCCCATGTATGGATATTATAACCATAAAAATAAGGAATATGTTAGCAAAATAGATGAAAGATTATGTTATGTTGTGTGGACCATTTGGGATGAAAGGCTAAATGAAAACAATGGGGACTAGCAGTAATTTTAAGAAAACTCAGATAGTGGTTGTTGAAAAAGGAGTGTGGTTCAAATAAGATAATGAAGATACAAACTTAACATAATAATGAAAAGCAAGATATTTCTGATTGTACGACAATCGAAAAGAATGGAAATTTGTATAATATAAAATATGTAAATGAGTACGTTTGTAAGTAGTATTGTACATTAAGAACCTCTACTCTTTTTGATGGGTGCCATGGGATCTTTTACGTCCACCTGAGTTACCACCAGCTTGAGCATTTACAATCTCGGTTTAACTTTTCATCTGAAGGACAGCACACTCAGGAGTGCAGCAGCCTCCTTATGCTGTACTGCTTAGTCAACAATTGATGTACTTGGTGTGGGAATAGAACCCACAGCCTTCTACACCAGAGGGTGAGTTTGCAGTCTGTTGTGTCTCTAACAAAAAGAAAAAAATAAATACATACATATACAGTGTGTGCGCGCTTACACACACACACACACACACACACACACACACACACACACACACACACACACAAAATCTTTATGTGGAAGTGGATTATGGCACTGATGAATCCTTTGACAAGTTAAACTAGTCTGGTCAACTTGTGTAGCGTTTATTTACTTCTGTAATAAAAGTTGCTTTTTCTATATGTGCTAGACTTTTGGTCTTAATGTTGCTTGTATATGTGTGTTTGTGTGTGTGTGTGTGTGTGTGTGTGTGTGTGTGTGTGTGTGTGTGTGTGTGTGTGTGTGTGTGTGTGTGTGTCTTGTAATAGACTGATATCTTGTCTGAAAACTGTAGTTGTATATTGCAACTCTAAGATTGCACTACAGTGGAGAAAGGGCCTGCTGTTCCTCTGTCTCACATAGTAGATCCCCCGCTTATTTCTTTGCTTTAATGTTGTGCACTTTGATCTTAGCCACTCAATAATGTGGGCAGTTGCCAAACTAACATAGACCCACACCAAAGACCTCAATTGCTCAAAACCCATAATGTAGGAAGTTGTGGATAAAAAGTACTAGACAGTTGGAGTATAAATGTGTTCTAGACAAGAGGCCTTAAATTGAGAAATTTTGAAATTATCCATTCCAGTCAACAATTTTTGCTTGACTTATGCAACAAACTCCTGAAAAGGCTTTATGTAACATTAATGATGTACCAACTGGGGAATGTTTACATATCCATAGGGGATATAGTGGAGTGCTTCATATTTTATGTTAGCCTGTAAATAAAAGTTGCACATTGGGGAGATCATAATCAGGTGTTAAAAGAATATTGGGACTACTTTAGATTTTCTGCATAAGATACTGGCATTGTCTTTGGTTTGTGTTAGTATTTGATACTTTATGCTTCTCAGGGGACCCAATTTCTGCAACATTAAGATTTTTTTCTGAACTCAAAAAATCAGGTTACTTATTTTCTGTAGGCAGGAGAGACCCATTCAGTTGGAGTATCTTAACTTCCTTGGTTGACTGGGCCTTCCTTGTTTTGAATTGTTTAGTAAAGCTATTTAAAGAATTGTGTATTATATTGGGTAAAATCTAGAAAGCCATTTACAGTACATTCATTTTGCCACTTCCTGGAGGCCTTCACAGGTTTTATGAAAAGATGAAGAACAAAAAGGATGATTGGCTCAGAAAGGATTCTTTTGTTACCATGCTTTTAAGTGGAAGTAAATGGGTAATGAAGGAGTTGAGAACTTTTAACTAGTAGGAAGAACTTTTGCCAAGATATTCACATCAACAGATTTCATACAGCAGTACTGTATGGGGAGTAGCTTCTCGATGTAGGTAAACCTATTGAGGGGTATAATTTTGAGTCTTCCTATGGCTTTGATAAGAACTTTAATACAAGGTTTAAGTATTAAGGAGAGGGTGGTTGGGCACTTGAGGTAAGTTGTGTTGTAGAGATGTGGATGTTAATTTGTGTAATAAAAGGGAGTAATTAGTACACTGTATAAAATTTTAACTGGCAGCAGTTTTAATGGGACTAACAAACAGAATGCTTTGGGAAAAAGACTTAAAGATCAAAGTAAATCGGAAAACATGGAACAAAAAAATGTTCATTCGTAGATATGCTGTGAGGTGCAGAAATGTTTGATTCTTTGAATAGCAATGCCTTTAACTAACACTCTAGGCTAGTCTGTATATTCCATATAGTTTGTCTGGGATGCTGACAGTGCAGTAATGGGAGCACTAGGAAATTGGTTTTATGTATTTTAGAAATGGAGAGGCATTAATGAGTTTAAACAAAATCTGCAGGCAGTTTGCAATAGGGTCTGGCCAGACTGAATGAATCTATTCTAACCCTGTTCTTATCAGTAAGTCATAGATGTAATAGATTGATGTTGGTTTCTAAAAATACTGATATTTACAGATGGAAACAAAAAAAAAAATCTGCATACCAAGAATGATATGCTGGAAGTAGCGAACAATTTGCTTCATCTGGAAAAGTGTACAGATACTGTAAAGTACTTGAAAATTAAATGGGCACATTGATCACTGTATATGCATCATTAGGCTTATTTTTATTTGGACAAATGCTTTGTGGTCGAATATCCCATAATAGAAATTATTGAGGAGCAGATTGTTTTTGTCTAAATTCCTGCACAGGATAGGATTTTTGGTAGCAACTGCAGATGTTAGAGGATCTGTTTTTCCTCTGCTCTGTTAACTCAGAAAAGCAAAATGTAATGCATCAGAGATGTTCATAATACCAGTTTTGTAATCATAAATATTAAACTATGCCATGGAATCATTTGGGTTGTATCTTTATTGCTGATAAAAAGGAGACTTAAGCCTTGTTTACAATTTTTCACATTTGGAAGTGGCCTTATGGTCTTGGCCAGTACAGAGGCATTTGTTGATAGCATCTTTCCAGTGAAAGAAAGGGTTACTGTTATGAAAATATTCATTTGTAATGTAATGCCGCTTAGTACAGGTATACTCTGGACATGTATTTCATTTTTAATCCTGTAAAGATGTCATAAGCTGTATTAGGATTTAATTTGATCAAGCCAAGAGAGGTCCTAATTTGAGTTCCAGTTTGTGCCCCAGATCAACACTGTATTATCTTGAAGAAATAATCTCTGGCTTCCCCTTTGTGCAGTTTGTAGCTGAAGTCTCACAGCAAGGAATTTCTAACTGGAAGGGATAATTTCATCATTTTCTCATTTTAAAGCATATTATGACCAAGTGAAAATTGTTATTCTTCCTTCAAGAAAGAGTTTATTATTTGGACTTCATTCCTCTGTGATATGCCAGAAAACCACAAATTTTATGAGGAACAGACCAAAAGTATGAGGCAAAACTATGGAAATTCTGTGAAAATCTGTACAGTTGAGAGATATGAGCTGGCGCCCAGTTACTTAAAAATGAACTGTCCAAAAGCAGGGCTGCACCTCAAACTCTTATAAATTGTTTGTTTGCTCAATGTCATGCTGCTGTTATCAAATTGTGAACAGTACTGCATAATGCTTTGTAGAACAAACTACTTCCTGGTCAGCAAATGGTCTGACCAATTACTGCACGCGCTAACATTTAAATTTTAGTTCTTGGAGACTTGCCTCATCTTGGCAGCTATAATGGAAACTAGCTTCATCTTCGCAGCTATATTGGAGATTATCTGTATTCATTGCAGTCACCACATGATGGTAGTGCTTTTTCCTCTAGCTCTAGATTATACACCAACAAAGGATGCAGTGCATTTTTTATGTGTGGATATCATCTGTGTAGTCTGCCCTTCCTGTTGCCATAACCACATGTGATCTGACTGTTAAACATTGTGCATGAGATGGGGCTACATGTAAATATTTTCATCAAACCCTTCACCCATTTCATGCAGATTCAGTCACAGACCCGCTAACATTGATTTTTTTTTGGTTCCTCATTTACATTTTAATGTGACAATGTCATACAGCTGTATTGATACCATGATAGCATGCAGACAGACACATCAGAACTTATACTGAAGTTAGCATACAGACACATCAGAACGTATACTGGTTATCAGGCCTAATTAAATATTATTTTGTGTGTGTGTGTGTGTGTTGTGTGTGTTGTGTGTGTTGTGTGTGTTGTGTGTGTTGTGTGTGTGTGTGTGTGTGTGTGTGTGTGTGTGTGTGTGTGTGTGTGTGTGTGTGTGTGTGTGTACAGAAATGTACGTCTCCATAGAGCAAAAACTGTATCTGTATGCAAATACCAAGTGGTTAATGATTGTCTAATTGTGGCTGTATGCATTTATTATCTTTTTCTCATTCCTGGTTATTACTACAGTGTTTAGGTACTGTATTTGTATTGTCACATGCTCTGTCGCTTGTATTCCATTTTTCCCCCTCACAGTCATTTGCCACTACATGTGACTCCCTGCCCTCAGTCTTATGCCCCAACATGCCCCCCATCACCTTCACAGGTTACCCCTCATAGGCTAGGTCCCCTAAAAAGTCCTACGTGCAAGTGTCTGGGAAGGGTGTTGAGAGATCAGGGTGACCCTGGCATGACTTTTTTTTCCTGCAACTAAGAAGGGCAAAAGGCATTTGTTTGTTAAGCTGTACCTGCCATCCCACCTCATACCACATACCACATACCACATGTGCAGTGATGTCATGCACAATTTGCACTGCAGGACTAGAGTGCCCAGTTTCCACCTAAGACTGTAGCCTGAAGCAGAGGACCTTCCTGTCCTTCCCAGGTTAAATGTTGTATATTCCTTATCTTTCCTGCAGATTTCCTGAGGATTGCATCATTTAATTGCGCCCAGATTGCCTTGATTGCAATCCATGATCTTTAAGTTTGAACCATGAAGCCAGCTGTGCTTTGTATGCCGTATGACTAATCTATATATATATATATATATATATATATATATATATATATGTATATATATATTTATATATATATATATATATATCGCAAGAACACATAACCAGTGTAACATTTTCGCACTGTGTACCTAGGTCATGGTTGAAATGAGTCCTTGTGGATTGACTTACTTTTTTAAGAATCACTAAATGTTAGTATTGCAGTCCAGAAACTTTGTAATAGCCAGTCACTGGCTGTCCTTTCATTGATTACGATGGTGTGAAAATGTTTGTCATGTAATGACTGGAGTTTAACTTTAAGAGGTGCTTCTTATTTAGTTCAGCATGTGAATGGAAACTTCCTTTTTTTCGTAGTTTTCTCAGCTGTATTATGTGACAGCATAGTGTGTTGTCTATTCATTGATATTTTTTTTGTTTGTTTGTTTTTGCTGTCGGTTATAGCCTTTATTTTTCTTTTTACTTCAGGCTCCCAGCAGCACCTACCAGGATGAACTGGAATGGTGTATCCGACAACTGGAGCTTGGATTGCTTCAGCATAATGCCAGCTCAAAACAAGGTATATTTGCAGACTTGCTTACTTTTCTTGTGGAAGTCCATTGCAGATTTGCTCAGACCCCCCCCCCCCCCCATCTGAACATTCGGTAACATTTCTCACTATGTAGAAGTTATCTTTCTGTGTATAGCATGTGTTTGCACAGTCCTTTAGGTATACGTAAGATGATGTATTTGCCTACCCCCCTCCCCCGCCATCTGAACACCAGGTACATTTTCAGGACATTTCAGCTTGTACACTGCATGCTGTAGGCAAAAATTGTTGTTCTGTGTGTAGTGTGTGTGTGTGTGTGTACATACTGTCCTTTGGACTTATCTCTATAAAACATGTAGAGAAGGAGCAGAACAAAAACCTGTTTTGTTTGAGACCCAAGGAAATGGGGAAGGTAGTGAATGTTAAAGCCCATCAGGACAAAATCAAATTAAGATTAGAAATTGTGACGCAGCACAGTTTGTAAAGGGATAAAGTCCTGACTATGACCCAGACAAAGTGAGTTTAATTAGTGGCTTGGGTGCCTACAGGAGCTGACAGGGAGGAGAAATGAATGATGAAGCTTTGCCTGCTTGCCTTTCTCCAGCAAGAGAGAGACTAAGCAAGACTAAGATGATAAAGTTGAAAGGTGGCCAAAGTTCAGCTTGACTGCTGCGCCAAGGTGAGTAGGTCAATCCAAAGGGGATGTTATAAACCAAAGTCTCTAGGTGGGGACATCACTTTTCTCATCTTACTTAACTTGGAGAAGAGTGGCCACACATTGTATAGGGGATAGAGCCAACTAACACAGTCAGCCTACCTCTGCAGATAGTAGTGGTAACTTTACAACTTTTTCATTCTTCTATGGTCACATCAGCACTTGACAGTTAAGGTGATAAGCTGAATTCCTGGGAGAAGAGCCAGCCTACCAGGATTAGATACACATATTTGGAGACAAGAGGGTATA
Organism: Protopterus annectens; assembly: GCF_019279795.1. Lineage (NCBI taxonomy): Eukaryota > Metazoa > Chordata > Ceratodontiformes > Protopteridae > Protopterus > Protopterus annectens. The sequence continues at coordinate 251,601,258 of NC_056746.1, read as the reverse complement.
CAGGGTGCCTAGCTACTGTAGAAGAACAGATCATGTCACACAAAGTATCTTGCAAAAAATAATGCAGTAAATAAATAAGATTGTTTGTAGATAGTTATGGGGAAAATTCAAAGTTAGGGATAGTGATGTGTATTAAATTGGAGTGTGTGTCGACAAATGGAAAGGGAAGGTGTCTAGATACTGAATGAATACATCTGGATTGTATTTGTTAAATAATAGAGAGGATTATGCTAAATTCTTTCCATAGATCTACACTGGAAAGTGGAATTTGATGCTTGTACTTTTGCAGAAGTGAGAGTTTGAAATTATCTCTTAAAAAAGGAAAATGCACATGAGAAAGTAGGACCTGATTTCTTCCAGCACAGCATTGTTAGACAAAAACAGTAGCAATACTACTTGCGACTAATTGGTTTCATATATTAGTGGATGATGGTAAGGTTTCTGAAGGAAGTCAAATGTAACTCTACTTCAGAGCAAGTCAAAAATAAAAGCTGTGTATATGTCCGTTTAATCTTAATCGTAAAGGGATCTGCAGAAATGCATCATCCCAGGTTACTAAACAAGTTAAATAGCCTTGGAGTGGGATCCCAGGCTGGCAGCCTGGATAAAACATTTGACAGCAGAACAATGAAGTGGTAACAGGTGGAGGCAGCAGTGATCTAGGATGGATATTAGAGGGTGTTACAGAACATAATTTTAATACTTTGGCAAGTGACCTTGCTTGAGAGTCTGTGTGGAAAAAATGACTTCTGTGGGCAACACTGATGTGCGGAGAAGGGCTGGTGTGAAGGTGGGTTGAGCAGGCTGAGAAGTGCTATCGGAAAATTGTTGCAAATATCAGAAGTCTGGCAGCCTGAATTCACTGCAGACCAGTGTGTCTCGAAATAAGTCTTTAGTTAGAAGTTTCAAAGTAACAAAAGTGGAAAAAGATCTGTGGTAGTTGAATCAGAAGTCCAGAGATAAACCAGTGACATTTATGGTAAGGAGATCTGGTGCATACCAGAATGCACAGCAGGTAGTGTAGTTATTCAAAAGCTGTATGTTATCACTGTACATAAACTGTTAGCGAGACTTCATTTTGAAGTGTAATACTTTTGACTAGAGCAATTAAAATGGTGCAGACACTAAGTCAGAAGGAATGTAATATATTGTGTCATGGTTCACTTTATATATGAGTTCACTTCTATGATCAGACATGTTAACACAATTTGATAAAATATATTTCTTTGTGTGGGAGCATTACTTTCAACCACACACACTTTGTGCTGAAGCAGCCTCATTCTTGATGCAAAAAGTATGAGATTGCTGCAATTCAGATAGCTGTGCATTGACCTCAGATTAATGAAGGTTTGTACAACTGGTAGTGTACAGCTGGGCTGTGGTGAAGTATCTGTCACTGTATCTTTGAATTACATCAAACGCCTTGTAAATAATGACTTTAGTGTACTTATAGTCTGTTCCTTCAGATCTCTAATGGCTAGAAGAGAATGCTTAAGACATCAGCAGATGGGAGACATGCATGAAAAGTGAAGGGATAGAGATACAAGTGTCATTATGCAACAGACATTCCAGAGGCTGAGCTATGGAAAAAAGGGGGGACTATACCTTGCTTCTAGTTCCCTTTATGCCACTAATAATCTACTTTTGTTCCCTCCTTCTCTCCTATAATCCCTTAGCTGGAAGAAGCTACCACTTCCACCATCATCATCATCACGAGTGACTGTTCTTCAAGAGATCTGTTACTATTCAGCAGTCCTAGCTGGTGTGGGCTTTCAGGGTATTTACTGGAAGTTTTAATGATGATGATAATGAAGATAGCTCTTTGACTGCTGTCATCTGGGTATTGTCAGGATAGTTTGCAATTTTTCTGTGTATATTTAGTTATGCACTAATGACTAAATGCCCGACACATTTTCACAGATACCCACAGGATAGCTATTTATCCTTTTGCTGTCTCTTGTTGTGGATGTTCATGATTGAAAAGTTATTTCAACTATGCGTTGAAAGGCAAAGACAACCTTTGGATGCTTCCTCTGCTTTCTTATCCTGCCCTCTGGGGCATGAATCCATTCAGAACCTTGTGGCCAGAAGTATTAGGCAGAATTCTAACAAGGTCAGCATACAGTGTGACTTTCTGGCTGTTTGCTTCTTTACTTTTTTCTAAAGGTTTCTTTCTCTTACAGTGCAAGAGGCCCAGTTCACTCTGAAGGTGTTGCGATCCCAGAAGGCACCGATGGTGAAAAAACGGCAGGTCATGAAACAGGTGTTTGGAGATTATCGGCAGCTAATGACCAAAGAACGTCAAAAAGCAGAGAGACTGGGTGAGGTAGTCTCTCTTATATCTGTATATGTCAGTTGTATGATGCCATAATATGATGCATTCTTTACGGATCAATACCTTTTGTGCTGTATGATATGTCCCTGTCTAAAGTGAAGTCTTTTAAAAGCTTAAGACTCTAAGCTAGGTGATGCTTCTGTTCTGCATTTGTTTAGCAAATCCTTACCTTCAGTAGAGATGTTTTGCATCTCATTTCAAGGTAATCTGACAGCCGAATCTATCAACTAGGATTTGTTCTCGTGTTTGCTGTGAGCTCAGCACAAATCTTTTTTCCCTTTGTCCTTTGATTGCTCTGTATTTTACCCTTAACTGCATTCAGCATTCTACCTACCCCTTCAGCTCTGTCTTCACCCTCTCCCCTTCTCTATCTGTCCCATGCCGGTTGAATGCCCGTATGGAATTTTTCTCTACCCCCCCCCCCCCCAACACACACTTTCTGGTAGTCTGTTCCATAGGTCCACAGACTGCTTCATAAAGAAATACTTTCACAGATCCAGTGAATAGTCACTAAATGTTGCTACCTGTGCCCCGCCTTCTCCCCCACTGTCTTTCCTTTTCAGTCTTTTACCTCTTCCTGACATGAATCTGTGCAGTCATGTCATATCTTACATCTTTTCTAGTCTCTGGTGAGAAGAGCTGCAGCTCCTGTACTCTCACATCATATCCTTTACTCTCCATCCCATGCCTTCTGGTGGTTTTCCTCTAATTTCATTCCTGCATCATGTTGTCCTTCTTGAAGAGCCTCCAGAATTGCACTTAATGTGTAGTGTGACCAGGGCTAGGTAGAGTGGAAGCATTTACGTATTAGTTTTTAGAACCTCTCTCACTGAGACTACATCCCAACATTTTGTTGGCTATTGCCACTGTGTTTTCACAGTACCATTGGTGGTCCATTTCAGGTGTGATTAACATCCCTGAGCCTTTTCCTGCAGTGTTAGCATTAGATGTTCAGCACTGGATCACTATTGCAGTAGCCTAAGCTACTGGCATGTATCTTGGTAAAGATATGATCAACCAGACAACTTTTCAGAGCTTAAGAGCCCATTCCACATGCCATAACTGCTGGGAGCTTGAGCAGAGCTCCATAAAGAAAGTTGGAGCACCAGAAATCTCAGAGCTTTCTTGCTTCTGAAGTGTGCTCCTTGTGTGGGCTTCATAGTACTGACGGTCAACTAGTGATTCTTTAAGGCTGGGCAGATAAGTAGGGAAAACTGTCCATTGTTTTGATTTTGTGAGGAAACTAGTATCTGTCTCGGGGCAAGGGGCAGAGTGAAGGTACACCACATAGACAAAAAGGGTGCCTGATCCCTGGGATAGTGTAACCTGCCTTGAGTCTGTCTCTTTTTTTTCCAGGGAGTGCCCTAGGAAAAGAAAACATAGCTTCACCTCTGCCAGTTTCTGTGAACTGAGAAGACTTGCTGGGATTTAATTTCTGCTTATAATTTGACTAATGTCTCTTCTAACAATAAAAAAATAAATTAAATTAAATAAATAAATTAAAACAAAAAGAGATCCCACTCTTTGTGAGTTGGATCTTCAGTCAAAAGAGCAAGGATTGGAGTGAGAGAATGTTGTGCTTTGTTGTTTTCTTCATAAGATGAAGATTCTGATTCTGAAGAAGCTGCTGCTTCAGTTTCCCTTCAGAAGACCTATCTTTTTTCCTGGGACTTTAAAATGAAAGAAGTATTTCAATGGGAACAGAATGTCATTTCTATTTCCAAACAAAAATTATGAATTCTTACAGTTGGATATTCCACAGCCTGCAGCTCTCTGGCCTTCTCTCAAGGACATTTCCCTGACAACTTGCAGCCTACCTGACGTCAGCCTCCTGCCCATCGAAGGTCTTGTAGGTTATATGAAGTACCTCAGCCTCACAAATATTGTTTTTCTAACCCTGAACAGGCCATGTAGTGATTTTGTTGTCTAAAACTGCTTTTATTGAACAGATTACTTATTTGGTGATAATGGAGAACACTGGACTGATATAGTATGTTTAGTGATGGTTGAATATTTTTGGCATAAGTGTAGTTGTATGTATGTGCACTGCTGTCTTAACGTTTTAAATCACATCGCAAAGACACTATTTCAGTCTAGTACACTGCTTTATCTCTGGGTTGGCAGATCCTGAATGTACTGTGTAGATTTGTTAGTTATACTTCAACATAAGTTATTTGCATTAAACCTTGATATTTTTTAAGTCTTGGGTAACTTCCCTCAGCGTTTAGAAGTTAAATTTATACAGCTTATCCCTGGTTGAGGTTACAGTTCTTTATTTTTGTGCACATCTCTCCAAGCATACCTCTTACCTGTTTTGGCTTTGTTTCAAAATGTTGCAGTGTCTCTTCTAATTGTTTTTCTGGGAGAAAAGGTGGTGGACTATATTTAATGGACAATTGCAGTAATTATTAATAGACTAATTAGTATTATCTTATTTTGTCAACTTTTCATGATAATGCTTTTAATATTTTAAGTGTCCTTGATTGTTCCTGGAAGCAAAAAGTTGAGTGCGACACAATAATGAACTCTGCACTGAGCATAACTCTCATTCGTATTCGTAGACATGAGTTGCCCTCAGTCCAGGGTTCTTCTTTAATACCACTAATTCTAATCCCATTCCTCTGGCAAGAATGGGAAGGCTTTTGACAAATTTGGAAATTATTTTTTTCTACTGCCATTTTAACATTCAGACGTTTGGACTAGTAGGCTCAAGTGTTAATGTTTTTGCTTCTGTCTTATGAGAACATGAAAAATCTAACTGTTAATCTTCCCTCTTTTGAGGTAAATAATTATTTGAATGCCTCTATTTTATCTGCTTTTCCTGTAGTCAAACATTCTTTAAAGTGTTTTTATTATGCTACTGACGCTGTCTCCAGAGCCGCTGCAACTAGTTCTGTCTGGAGAAGATTTCCTTGGTTGCATTCTCAAAATCTGAAAGAAAATGTTAAGACTGAGATTTTAAATTATTCCATGGACAATTAATAATCTGTTTGGCTGTTGTACAGCTAAGATTCTGAAGAAATCTGATGAGAGAGGAAAGTAGAATCAAGGGGTGGCCCAAATTTTCCAACCTTCATTTTTTTAAAGCAAATAAAAGTATTCTTTTTACCTCTGCTTCCTTTTTCAAAAAGCAATATAAGCAGCAAAATGCCAGCAAACTAAATTTTAAAAGCAATGGCAAAGAATCTCTAAAAGGGAAAGGAAAGCCCCTGTAAAACGAAGGTCAGTCCAAAAAGTCCAAAAGAATATTGAATCCCCCTGCAGTTTTCCCTCCCTCTGTCTGATTCTACATTTTCCTATGCAGCATCAAATTATTTCGGGCAAATGGGTTCTGAAAGTCATTCAACAAGGCTACAGCTGGCACTGAGTCTCCCCTCTTTTTTGGGTGATCTCCCTTTGTCCAGTAAATCAGTTATTCTTGTTTCCTTCAGTTCTACAGCAGATGTTCTCAGGGTATCATAGATCCAGTGCCATCCTGCCGGACTGAGTAAAGGGTTTTTATTCAATGATTTTTCTAGTGCCAAAGAACGAACTAGGAGACGTGCGCTAGGCCTCTCCTTTCTCATTATTTTTGTCATAGTCTCAAAGTTCAAAATGTTATCCCTTCAGACCTTGTTTTCTTTTATCCCTTTACTAACTTTCAGGGTAAAGCAAAACTTAAAAGATGCCTACCATCACATTCCTATTGGCAAACATTTCAAGTATTTCTTAAGATTTTGACTCTCACTATCCATTCTGTTTTACCCTTTGGATTATCTACTGCCCCAAGGGTGTTTGCAAAGTGTCTGGCTCTACTAATCACTTATTGCAGACTTCAAATCATTCACATTTTCCACATTTGGACAATTATCTTATTTTTGCAGAATCTTTTTCTAGGTGTCAGGAGTCGTTGGCAAGTGTGCAGAAACTCCTTTACAGTCTAGGGTTTCAAGTGAAGTCCAAAGGTCTTCTGTCATCCCTTTACACAGAATAGTTTATGATGTCTGCTATATTCTACCCTAGCTAAAACATACTAAAGAGTACTGAACTCAAGTTTGACCCTTTAATATTTATTTATTTATTTGCATTTATTTACTGGGATGGTCCACTGGGCCATAGAGTTCCCATTTTCATTCGAGGCCCGGGGAGAAAAGCTCCACAGTAAAATACACAGTACATAAAACTGTACAGTACATATAATTAACAACATAGAGTACACATATGATATACTTCATACAGTAGATGCAGTACACTTACAGTAATTCAGATACAGTGGAACAACATGGTAAAACACTATGCAGTTGGTGCACTTGCTAAATAGAAAGGGCATGGAGAAAAAACTGGATCATATGATGGGTTAGACTATCTAGGATAAAGGGGTATGTACAATAGAATAACTGCAAGTTCATAGGTTGATGCTAGGCATTTATAAGCCTAGCCAGAGTGTGTTTGGCTTTCGCCACCCTTTTAGATTAGTTGACTGTACCTCTGTATAGTAGGTCACAGAAGGTAGCCCTTTTAAGGTTAGTTTACTGTACCTCTGTCAAGCAGGGACACAGAAGAGATCCCAGGGGTAAACGTACAATATAGGTTCATAGGTTGTGATATAACAAGTTAGGAAAATTAAGTACCCACGTGAGTAGCTTAGGTTCGTGTTACATACTCTGAATAATCAAATACATATAAATTACCCATAAAATACAGTAGAGTAAATGCAAGTTATGATATAGTAATAAGTTAGAACAATTAAGTACCCATGTGACTAGTTTAGGCTCCAGTTACACTGTCTGAGTAACTAAGCAGTCATAAAGTCTGAAGCTTAAGTATGAGTGAGTAGATATAGCAGAAGGCGCTGGCACAGTAGTTAAATCCATGGATAGAGATATATAGAGTAATACAGAGGAGTAATTAGGGAAGGTGAGAGTAGTAGTAGAAGGTGGATTTAGGTAATAGGAAGTGTAGATTTTGCCCAAGTGCATTGCCACAGAGAGGAAATGTGTTGTTTCAGGGATCTCTTATAGAGAGTTGCACTGCTGATACACCTGAAAGATGGTGGAAGTGTTCCATAGTTTTGCAACAGTAAAGGAGTACAGCATCTGACCAGCAGAAAGATTTGTTTTTTCTGCTTTCAGGAGTATCTGATTGTTGGATCGGAAAGGTCTGTTTGGATGATACAGTGTGAGTAGAGAAGAAAGAGCAGGGCAGTTTGATGGCTTAAATATAAATTTGTGAGCAGTGGTTAATTGCATATATGTAAGATAATGCGGGAGTTCCAGCCAATTTCGTAAGTATAATGACGAACAGCAGTGAGATGAATATTTTGCATTAGTTACAAATTAAGCAGTTTATTGTAGCATGAGTTGAGTTTGGATTTTAGAGTGGGCTGGATATTGGTAAGGAGAGGGGCACCATAAAGGAGAGACAGTAAAAGATGAGATGAACATTGGTCATCCATATTTCAGTTGACTTGAGGGCACTTTGTTGTAGTTCGAATGAAGACTTGGCAGCACAGATGATGGTACAGTCATTTGCATAATGGATGACAGTACCTTGAGTAAAAGTGGTGTGGAAGTTGTTAAAAATGCTAAACATAAGGAGTCCTAGTATGAATCCTTGAGGAACACCAATGGTTGTGTTAAGGAAAGGAGAGAGAGCATGTTGCCACTTAGTAGAATGTTGCCTGTTTGTGAGGTAGATTGAGAGCCAGTCTAGGGTTTGGGGTGAGATGCGTATGTTGGAGAGTTTAGTAAGAAGGAGAGAGTGTGAGACTGTATTGAAGGCCTTAGAGAGGTCAAGAAAGAGAGAAGAGACAATTTTACCAGCAACTCGGGCTCTGTTCACTTTGTCCGTAAAAGATATGAGAGCTGTAGTAGTGCTGTGACCTGGCCTAAAACCATGCTAGGTGGGAGAAGAGATGTGGTTGTGAAGCAGATGGTGAAGGAGTTGTGTCGAATGCATTTTTCTAGACTTTTTGAGATGAGAGGATAGCAGTAGGTTGAAAGATGGAAATGTCTGTGTTGGTGCCTCCTTTATGAAGAGGCAGAATATATGCTTTTTTCCAAATAGTGGGTATGTAGGACTCCTGAATGGATCTGTTAAGTATGCTGATGGGTAAGCTACAGAGTTGACTGAGATTTGTAGGAATTTGGGAGGTAGGTTGTTAGGGGCATTGGTGCAAGTTTTCAGTTTTAGAAGTAATTTTTTATAGTGTTGGTAGGTATAGGTAACGGAGAAAAGCTAGGAAAAGGTGGATTGCAGGTACTTAGTGTGGATGGATTAGAAGAAGCCGAGTTTGCTTGAGGAAAGGTGGCAGTTAGATTAGCTATAGTATCAATGAAATAAGAGTTAGAGTGAGGCTGTTTCAGTGGGTGTTTTATCTAGATCTGGGCAAGGATTATTGCTAGAGCCTGGGTTTAGTAAAGAATTGATGGAGCTCCAGATTTTTTTAGGATTTTGCTTGTGCTGGTTTTGTCGTCTAAGGAAGTGTTCCTTTTTATTTTTTATGACTAGGTGCTTTAAACAACTCAGTAATCAAGTATATTGTGTGAGGTCAGAGGGAGTTTTGTTTTTTGACATAATTTCCATGCTTTGTCCTGGTGGTCTTGAGTTGCTTAGTGGGTCTTGTGAGCCAACTGGCATGATTCGCTTTTACTCTGTTTTTGTTTAAGAGGAGCCAGATTGTTTAGGAAGGAAGGAATTTTAATACATACCAGCTGATACTTTGTAAAGTTTCGTTAAGAGTGGTAGAGCAGAAATGGGGATAAGTCCCTAGTTTGCTTAAGTTTGCTTACACTGAGTGACTATGCTAAGTGTTGGAGTATTTTTACATAGTCTAAAGGCAGGTAAGTGGTCACTTATACTTTTAATCCAGTCCAAGTTTGAGCCATTATCACTGTTTTTGGGGTCTAGTTATGTTGTAAATTAGTTTGGTAAAGTTATATAGGTTGATATTGGAGACAGAATAGTTGTGGGAGATATCTAGCCAATTAATATTGACATCTCCCAGGGTGATTGTCTCATTTTGTAAATTATTTGATGCCCAGGCAAGGATTTCCTCTAATATAGGGATGTTACTGCCTGGATGGATGTATATTACTGCAATACAGAGGCTTTTGCAATTATTCATTTTTAAAAAGGAAACTATTATTTCAGCTGTGGAAAATAATGAGATAGACTTAGTATATGGGACAGTAGTGAAGGTAGTTGGGTATATCAGAGTGACATCGTTCACATTTGTTTATTTATTTTACATTTGTTAACTGGGTTAGTGCAACTGAGCGTGGGCCCATTTTCAGTGGAGACCCGAGGAGAAATGCTCCAAATAAGACAAATTGCAATTATAATTACAATTATGATAGTAATTACATTTTGCAAAGAAAAACAATAAAACTGTATGTATATACATTGCAAAATTGACCTCATTTTACACCTCTACCTTTTTTATAAGGTCTGTCTGCCCGGAGACGAGCAAAACCAGGGGGTAGGAATTCGGTGTCTTCGCCATGTCTCAGTTGCGGCTAGTATGTCAGGTTTGTTGTGAGCTATCCAGGCATGGAATTCTGGTATTTTGCTTCTGACAGTTTGAAGGTTAATGGTTGTAAAGTTTATTGATTTGTAGGAGTTAGGGGAGTTAATAGGGAATGAGATGGGGCCTGAGTTTGGATATATGTCTCTGCTTTGTGATAGGTTAGAATATGGATGTAGAATAGTATTGGCTTCCTGTTTCCGTTTTGCTTTGAGTAGATAACTTGAAGCAAAGATTGTTTTCTTGTTGTGATGGGGGGAAGGATTTTTACTTGCGCATACTATTAAGTTTGTGGCATATAGGCTAGGGGATACTTCACAGAAGCTGGTGAGAGACTGTGTTTGTGTAGAATACTGTGGATGTAGGATAGTAGCAAATACACATTTGTTGTAGAGATGTTAGGTGTAGTAGGAGGGAGAAGGATAGTGAGAGGGTGAGCAGTAAAGTGTTAGAGATGAGTGACATAGTAGAATAAGAAGGATGAATGTTTGTGTAAAGGAATATGAGGTTGCCCTTGTAGGTAATGGTGTTGGAGGGAAAGAGCTTTGGGCTTGGGGGAGGAGGACTGTAATTGGACAATTTATGTAGGTAGTAAGTAAAATGTTATGGTATGGAGCGAATTTAGATCGGAGTGATGTGTAGGGGTGGGGTGTGACTGGATGAGTTGTAGTGATGTGAGGAGCTATGATGAGGATAAAAGTAATTGATATAGGGTGTGTGGGAATGGGGGTAGGGAAGGGGAACTGAGCGGGCCGAAACCTGGTACGCAAATTGAGGTCTGAAGAAAAAACATCTGTAAGGTAGGAGACCTGAGCCTGTATACAAGGCTTTGTACTGAAGGGACACTGTCTCGTAAAGTAGGGAGAGAAGGAGGAGAGGGCTGGAATGCTGAAAGACATTACGAGAGAGCCAGTATTGGAGCAGCTACTGATTAACACAGTTAGTTCAGTCGAGAAAAAATATGTTATGACACAGAAAGCTGCAGAGCCGACTACAGGGATTTCTAGCTTTAAAATAGACGCTGGATCGATGAGGAACTCTAGAATGTAGTTTACTATGAGTAGTGTTGGAAAAGGGCAGCTTAGAGAAAAGTAAACAAGAAGTATGGGGGGGGGGTGTAATACCAGAACGTCCCAATGATGTGCTGCACTTCACAAAAGTAGCAGAAAACAAGTAGTAAATATTCTGTGTGCAGTAGACATACATTAGGTGTTTGGAAGTGTGCATATCCCACGAGAGTAGCTGGGCAAGTTGGGAATACAGCAGAGAGATTTCACTGGGTTGAAAAATTCACAGGCAGGAATATTTTATCAACTGTGGGACTTTATCATTAAGTGCATTTATTTGTAACTCATGACCTGGCTGAACAAGGTTAACAAAAGCAGTAAAAAGGGTCTGACATTCAGATATCTGGTAGTTTCCTAAAATCACATTGTCACTCAGCTGTCATTTTTCTGTGCATTCCATCATCCTCTGTCAGACTGTCTCTTCCATCCTTCACAGTTACCCCAGTTTTGCCTTCATTTCTGAACAGACTAATCAGTTTCTCAATTTCATTGTTGATCATATTCTCAATTCCACTTTAGATATTGAGTCAGTGCAGGATCTAGTAGCGCTTCTGGATTCAACTTCTAGTTGCCGGTGTAAGGAAGTTTCCAATATACTTCACTGTAAACCACATCAAGTTCATCTGTGCTACCACCAGTGGCCTTTCAGTCTGGTACATGAAGTTTTTGTAAGACTCAAGATGAGGAAAGTTCTTCATAAAGAGGTTCACTTGAGAGGCGACATCTGCCTTATTACACAAGTACCTTTTTTGTTCTTGTTCATAATTCCACTGCAGCTGAACACAAACTCCACTTTTGTGTAAAGAAATAAGCTGGATTTGTTAATTTAATGGAATTGTGTGCTGATGCCCCTCTCACCACAGCATTCCTTGTCCAATCATTTAGCTGTGAGGTAGACCAGTTCAGTTCTTTAGTCATATGTTCATAGGTGTGTACTAGACTAATGGCCCTGGGGCCTTTACAAGCCTAGCCATAGGATACCCTGGCATAGTGCCACCTGATGATCATGAGCCTTCTTCCACAAACATTGTTTTCCTAGTAGCTGTCTGTGTGTGGGACTGCATCATATGTATCGAGGAAGTCCTAGATTACATCTTTTCACTCTCCCGTTAAGTTGTGTTGTAATCTATTCATGAAACTGGATCAGATGCAACTTCTGGCCATGAACCAGTGTTAGTTGATGTCCTGGAGAGTGCTGTTATTTAACAAAACAACTAAACTTGTATTTAAGATTATTATATGACTTTCTATGCTGCAGATGTTAAGGCTAACAGGCCTGCAGTTTATTGGGTATTTTTTTGCTCCTTGTCCACCAGAGTATTACAGTTGTTGTTTTCTATTCCTCAGCCACTTCCACACTACCTAGTGATCTGTTGATAGCCTCTTTCAAGGACTCTTAACGACATGCTGGCCAGATTCGTGGCGACTTTGAGAGGCAGCCAACCTGGTTCCTAGTCTTTTTTCTTCCTTATGAGAAGCCAGTTCCCTCTCAACCTATTTTTTTGTCTTTTTTTACTGCTTTCCCCTAGTTTACACTCCCTCCCCTACAACATGATACCTTCACCTTTCTTTTCTCTTTTTCTAGTCTTCCGTGATCTCTGTCCCATTTTTGCTGAGCTTGTCCAGATGTGTTTCTCCCTTATTTCTGCTAGATATCTAGAAAATCATTTGTGCCCCACCCTGACCCTGTTTGCTAACTTTTTTTCAGCTTGTGTCTTTTGCAGCCATAATCTTCTTTGTTTTCTTTATAATTGCCTTCTTGAACTATGGCTGTTTTCTTTTCCCATTTCTTGCCTTTAAATTTTTGCTTGCCTTTTTTACCTATTTTTACCTATATAATTAGCCTTATCTTCATTTGTAACCACAGTGGCCTTCACCTTTCCTTGCATTTTTGTCAAACCCTTGTCCATAGTCTTGGTTACTGAATCATTGCTCAGTTCATGTAGCTTGATTACACCTGCAGTATGTGTTCTGAATCTCCTAGTTTTAGTGTTAACCTTCTCTCACAGCTCATCACAATCTATTTTTGTTTTGCTTGGTCCTCACTTTTGGTTGACAGAACACCACTTGGCTGATTTCTCCACTGCTCCAACTGATCTTGCAGCTCTGCTCATTAGTATGAATGCTGTGCATATCCTTCTCCTTTAAAGGAAAAATATGATAGGTTAAAATTTTGTGCAGTGATTCAACTGTTAGTAATTCATGTTCCTCCTACAGGTGCCTTCAGAAGCCCAAGGGTGTGGAAAACACCTTTTGTGTTTATTTATTTTTTGCTTCTATGTCTGCTGATGATAAAGTCCTCCCCTATCAGGCTCAACCTGTTCATTCCTCTGTTTGAGGGACATACTCTGTACCACATGGAGGGGGTCTTGGAAAGCAGTGGTATAGGCAGCAATGAACCCTGGCCTGCATCCTAGCAGCTGATAGTGTACTTGTAGCTATAACCCCACCCCTGTTGATGACATTAGTACCTAGGTTACTACCTGTTACTCTCAACCCTGCTCACAAGCAGCATCAAAGGCGTCTGGCACTGGCTTGGGCAGTCAACAGTCCATGTGCTCCCTGTACTGCCTTTACTGCTTCAGACAAGCTTCTGCATGCTTCAGAGTATCAGAGAAGCAGCCAGGATTCCCTCCCAGGATGGATAGGCCCATCCTCTTTTATCAGCTTCATTAAGCACCTGTTCTATTTCTCAAATTCTGGTCATAGTCATGGCTTTATCCTTCTGTGCCATGGAGCTTGCTCTGGAAGCCCCCATTACTAGTAAGCCAGTCTGCTATTTGCCTTTCTTATTTGGTCAGTGGATACTGTGGATTTTGTCAGTTTGAATGAGTTCTTATATTCTAGTTATTCCAGTAATTTCCAAGTGAAGCCTTTTTTTCTGTAACAAAGTTTATAGAGTTAATTGTCTCAACAGAACAACCAAAAGTATTTTTCTATGATGCAGATTATATGAAGGGTGTCATATTTTGGGGCACCGGTTCCATGTCTCCACAGTATACTCTAAATGTGCTTTATTCTGGACTCTCTGACATTGCAGGGGTTTCTCCTGTGAGGGTACAGCATACCATCCCTAAGATTTTTTTAACTGTCAGCAGAGGAGTTAATACTTCTCTTGTTCTCCCATCAAAGATACAATATGCTCCTCTTGAGTATTGTTATCGGATAGGTTTCCATGTAAAAGACAAGCTAGTTTCAGGGAATCTTCCTTCCCCAGGCGTTGAAATTTTACTGCTACTTTTGCAACATAGATTTATTTCAACAGTCTTTCTTTCTTGTGTAGTTCATAGTTCAGCATGTTCTAAGCTGGATATCAAACAGGAAGCAGTTGACATCTGGTCTACTTTGTGTGGGAACATGTTAGCAAGTCCATCTGAGCTGTGATAAGGGAACAGTCTTCTGCTCTGCCCTTGTTGGTTCCATAACAATAAAATTCATGTTTTTCATGTATTTGTCTTGGTGTACCACAAAGTTCCATCACTAGTAGCAAAGTACCTTCCCATGTAAAAGTCAAGTGGTTGTACACTTCATGGCCAAGTTGAAGGGTAACTTTTAGGTAGGAAATAACTGAAGGGGTAAAGCTTTGTGAGTGACTACATACAGAAGTCATCCAATTGGCAGACATACACTCAAGTGAAATTACTATATCTGAAAAGCCAGTAGAACATACCAAACGTAACACTGTCAATCTGTAAAATTAACCCTCCTGACTTTAACAGTGATGCCTTTCACTTTGTTATACCGAAGGAGTGATGAGTGCCAGACTGTAGGCACACTTCTGTTTCAATGATCATCCCTCACATTTTTTCACAGGAGCAGGGCAAGCATATGTTCCATCCATTTCAAAAATGCTGACCTAAAGGCCATGGAATGAACTTTCTACTTCTTTTGACAAATTATATCCAAAAGGAGACTAAAATTCTGATGAGCATGCTGGTGAATTATTTGGAAGTTTTCATCAAAGTTCTTCAAATCCTCTAGCCCCAATACATCCTTTGGCTGTTTTTATTCCTTTGTTGAAAAATTTTCATCATCAATACCACACATTATTGCATTACAGTGTCATACATTAAACTGCGGCAAGTGAAATACATAGAAATACATTCATCAGAGGGATACAGTCATAATTACATATTATATATACATAATAGTGCAATAATTACATAGCCGAAATATTTTACTAGTTATGTTTGTACAGTGATGTACCAAGAGGAGAAGATAAAGTAGTAAGTTTGTTTATTGAAGGGAAGGAAGAGAGAAGAGAAGTAGAAGGTTACAGGGGAGTGTTTACGGGGGATAATTATATTGGCAAGTCCATTTTTCATGAAGGTATTATTTTGTAGCGGTTTTGAATTGATTGGGATGTTCAAGGGATATTATATCTAGTGGTAGGCTATTCCAGGTCTTGCAAGGGTTAAAGCTATAGACTAGGTGATCCATTTAGGTCCTTGGTGTGTAGATTTTTAGTAGGCCTTGTTAAGAACTGCGGAGTAAACTAGTGGGTAGGTAATGAGAGATTAGAGATGAGATAGTTGGACAGAAAGAGGGTTTGTAGAGAATGGAATGAATAATCTGAAACTGATTGATTATACTGAAGCAGGTTAGGTAATTCTAGCCAATTTAGTTCTTTTAGTGAGAGACAGTGATGGGATTTGTAAGAACTTTGGGCAGCAAATCTGGCAATCCTGTTATAAGTTGTTTCTAACTTTAGTAGTCCAGTGTTGGGGCTGGTGAGAATTAGGGAGCTATAAAGTAAAATGGGTAAGAGGTAGGCATTTGAAAGGGTTAGTTTTGCTGTTTTGGTAAGATAGTTTTTGTTTCTAAAGAGAAGACCTAGCTTGAGATGTGTGGTGCAGCATGATGCCCCAGAGATCATCCATGCGCAACTATCAGCAGGCAAAACCACATCTCAAGTCGTAGCCTGTTATAGATTGCCCACCATGTCCCAAGATGCTCACTCAGCATTCCTTGAGGCATTGGAAAATATAAAGGTCCTACCCAACACCATAATTTTGGGTGATTTCAACTACCCTGGTATAGACTGGGCGAACTACCAAAGTTCTAACTCCTATGCCCAGCGGTTCATAGAATTTATAAATTCAAATGCCCTTGAACAACTGGTATGTTCTCCCACTAGAGGGATTGGATTTAGTCATCACAAATATGGGCGCCCATTGTACCACACTCGTTATCACTCCCTCTCTGGTCAGATTAGACCACAAACTGATAACCCTAGTCATCCTCACCCCTCCACCTCCCCCAGTCAAAGAAACCATCATAAAAAACCTTTCCAAAGCAAACTTCAAACTACTTAGGTCAGAAGTGGAAAGCTTCACTATTCCCTTGCAAGAAGGATAATGATATCCAGGATGCAGAATCTTACACCAAGGCACTTTATATACATCTTCAGGATAGCATGGACCGTGCTATCCCAAATAAAACCAAGACTTCTTCCTCAAGCAAGAAGAAACCAGTCTGGTGGACCCCGGCCATAAGCAAACTATACAATAAAAGGAGGAGACTTATACAAAAAAAGGCCAAATCTCAAGTAGAAAAATCTTACCTGATCAGCTTTAGTAAGAAATTGAGGGCCCTCATCAAGTCAACTAAAACCATTTTCGAAAAAACAGTTCCAAGGATGCCAAGGATAACCATAAGGCCTTCTATGGTTACATCAAAAACCTAAATGGCAACGCTCAGGTCTGTTCTGGGCTATCACAAAATAGAACAAAATACACTGACCCCACTGACATTGCCAACATCTTGGCTGACAGTTCAGTGCAAATCCCCCCCCCTCACCACCTACAGGGCCTATTACTATTCCAGGGGATTGTGTAACTCCAATTATTACTGATACATTGGTTAATAAGGCTCTATCTAAAGCTAAAAACACTGCCTCCATGGGACCAGATGGTGTCCCGGGCTGTGTCATACGTGAGCTCCAAAATGAATTAACCCCGCATCTGAATACCCTGTTCAGTCTCAGCCTCTCGACAGGATATGTGCCCATAGAATGGCACACAGCAACGGTGGTTCCGCTGCACAAGGGTGGACCCACAACCGACCCTGGGAACTACCGACCAATAAGCCTGACCAGTCTGATCTGTAAGGCAATGGAGCGAATCATTATGGAACTCATAAATGGAGAGTGGGAACCTCCAAACACTTGACCCCACACAGTTCGGCTTTGTCAAGGGCAGATCATGCCTCCTGAACCTGGTGGACTTCTTTGAGACAGTTACTCAGGCTATAGATAAGGGAAAGGAGGTACACACTGCTTACTTTGGCCTTACTAAAGCATTTGACACCATTCCCCATTTGAGTATTATTGATAAACTCACCAACCTGGGCATAAACCCTTACGTCACAAGATGGATCGCAGACTGGCTCTCAGACAGATCCCACAAAGTAAGAGTAGTGGGATTTACGTCCGAATCCAGACCAGTAATGAGCGGTGTGCCTCAGGGCTCTGTCCTGGGGCCCCTCCTGTTTGGCATATACTTCTCTGAAGTACAGGCAAACACTGAAGGGCTGTGGCTGACCAAGTTTGCGGACAACTGCAAACTGGGTGCTATAATAGAGTCTCCGGCTGACATGGATGTCCTCCAGAAGGGCCTTAATGAGACTGATGCATGGTGTCAAAGCCATGGTCTCAAGCTAAATGCTAAAAAATGCGTAGTAATCCCCTTTGGAAAAAACGGAGTACCCACGAACTACCACATAGGAGGTAACCCCCTGAAATCTGAAGTAGTAATAAGGGATCTAGGGACCCAAGTAGATAGTCAGCTTTCCTTTGATAACCATGTTGCCAAAGGGTTCGCATCAAGATCTAAGGATGTAATGGTGCCGCTCTACTCTTCCCTCATCAGACCCATTATTATGTACAATGCACCAATTGGTATGCACCTGGCTAGGCATCTCCAGCAGCTGGAGAGACCACAGAGGTGCCTCACTAAGAGGATTACTGGCCTCAAACAGTTGCCCTATGCAGCACGATTGAAAAAACTAAGGCTTTTCTCTGTTGCATACCGCCTTCTCAGAGGCAATCTTTGTCTAACATACAGAGCCATGTCCAACCCAGAACTGTTGATCATGCTCCATCTTAGCAAAACCAAATCCACTCGAGCTACACGCTCTAGGGATATAAACCTCAGCACATCAATGAATAGAACATGCTGGAGGGATAGATTCCCTTTGCAAAGACTTCCTTTGCTATGGAATAAGGTCCCGATCTACATAAGACAGAGCCCCTCACTATCACTCTTCAAGAGGAACCTTGACAAGTGGATGGGTAACAGAAAGTTCACACCAGGGATCATACCAACAGCTCTACTAGATAGGGGCCCAAGGGTACTAGCTGCTAGATCAAGGGCCTAGGGAACTAACCAAAGGGGCGGTGAATACTGCACAACATGGATGGGCTAATATATGCCTTCGGGCAGATAGCCCAGTACCTACCTATGAACCTATAAAAACTGAGTGGTAGTCTAAAGAGAAGAAAGGATAAGTTGTTCATAGTAAATGCATAAATGATAAATGCAGGCACAGAAATTCTGCATATTATTTTTTACCGTCAGACCCCAGTCCACTGCTGTTTCTCAGTCACATCTGCTACTAGCTTTAACTTTTAACATATTTCTGGCAGTGTCTGATTATGTCTTTCCAGACATCCATTGCTCTGAGAACTTTTTCACCATCATCATAGTTTAAATATTAAAGTTTCCTGCTATATTCTAATTACATCACTATTAATTGTTCCATAGTTGTCAGTGAATAACTTCTGAGATGGACTGTGTTTTCTTATCCACTTAATACTTATATTTACAATTTGTCACAGTCTCTGTGTTTAGAAATACTTCCTGCACTGAGATATGTAAATTGATCAATGATATTGAAGGTACCAATGATCAGGTTCAAGTTCACGTAACTCCATAGAAATAGTCTTATTGTACTCCGAGGCCAGTGGCATGTCACCATCTGGTGTAGATTTAAGCCTGTTGTACTGGCAGACCTTACCTCATGTCAAAGAATGTGTTTAAGGATAGAAATACATTCAGGATTTTTGTTTCCTAACCTACAAAGCAGTTTCTGTAGTTTGTCCGCAGAAGTATAGCCAAATTGATCATGTGGTTTCTTTAAAGCTCTGACCTGATGTTGTCCTTTTCATTCTTCCTCACTAATGGGTTTGGATCTGATCCTCGGATCCGACTCAGCCGTATATAAAAGACTTCAGATCTAGCTCTCTAACTCCTCCCTGTACCCATGATGCTCTATTCCCTCCTCATTGCCTCAGATCTCATTTGCCCCCATCATAGTTACACGCAGGTTCTGCTCTCGAGCATAGTAAGAATATTTATTTCAAATTTGTTCTACTAATTTTCAGCACTTTATACTTATAATTTTCTTTCGTTTTTTTTTTCCTCCCTCTTAGCTTTCACTGGTGTTAGGGATACATTTTTTTCCTTTCTTTTTCTCCTACCTTTGGTAGTTTTCCTTGTACCATAGTTGGTATACTTTCCTGTACCTTTCGTAGGTATTACTTTTTTACCATTGTTGGTTATAACTTTTTTCTTTCAACTCTGTCAGAAAAACCAACAGGTTTTAAGAAATGCACTTCTTGTGGGCATAATATCCTCAGTTCAGATGCCCACAAGAAGTGTTTATTGTCTGGGACCAGACGACCTTAACACAGCCCGTTTGGTATGCTCTACTTTTAATCTGAGAGTGTTGGGCAACAGGCAAAACAACTCTTTCTCAGAAGCTTACTTCTTGCTACTGCTGTGGCTCAAACCCCTTCAAAAACAACTGAATCTGTTTCTTTGGCTTCTAGAAAAAGGTCTCCTTCAAAGTCCCCAAAGGCTTCCTTGGAGCCGGTAGAAATAGTTAGGAAAATATTGGATCCAACCTCCTGGGATCCTAAACTTCTAGCCTTCCCTAGGATCCGAAGTCATCCTGTGATCCGAAAGGGTTAGCCCCTGTAGTGATATCTCCATTACCTTCAATCTCTTCTTCACATCCTAAACCCTCAGATCCGAGAACCAGTACATTTCGCAAAAGCTGCATTCCAGAGTACGCAGTTAAACCTACTTCTCCTTCCCTACCCATGTAGTTATTCCAAACTGCAAAGAAGCATTCTAGGCCCCTTCCACAGCATCTTCTAGGTCTTCCAGGAGTTTGTCAGAGGCGGATGCTGAGATGATGATGCAAAAATTTCTCAGAGCTCAGATCTAGATGGGGGTCTTACCAGCTCAGTCCTCTGCCAATCTGTGAGTGTGCCTACAAAGTCCATTCTGTCTCCTCCTCCAATCCTGCCCGTGGTTTCAGAGTCCCAGTAGATCCTTCACTCCGAAGATTTCGCTGACTGGTTCTGCACCAATACCATCAGATCAGAGCTGGTCTCGAAGCCGAGGTGATGGCACTGGGTCCATGGGGTTGGGTTAGTCTCTGATTATGTTGGATCTGTCTCTCCCTTTTGGAGCTTTGGCCCTAGACAGTTTGGATCCGATTCTCCCCTTGAGGCCCGGATCTGGGTGTGGCCCTGACCTGCTTTGAAGCTTCAGCTCCGAGGAGGAGGAGAAAGGGTTTCTCTTGGTCCCTCGGCATTTAGGGTGGTAGAAATGGCTTTTTCTTTTCACAGAGAGCAGTCAGCTCATGTTTCAGATCCTGATCCTTGCCCTCCTTGTCTCCGAGCTCTGAGTCCATCAGTCCTACTGCACAGGGACAGCCAGTTCCATTTAGCCTCCAGACAGTTCCACTAGAGGAACTTCACCTCTCTTCCGGTACCGCCTATGAACATCCCACAGGGGAAGTCCCCCGGAAGAGGATATGTAAGTGACAACACATAGATTCCCCCATGGAGTCTATCACGTAACACTGATTTTGATGAGGGAGAAGGATTGCCCCAGGTCTCCACCTGATGACATCTCCTTTGGAGATATTCTGGAAATCCTTAAACAAAAAGGTGGTTGGTTGTTGCAAACTCCTTCTCCTGAAGAATCTATGTTCCTGGAGGCTTTTGGTTCTGGACCATCTATGTCTTGGGTGACCCCCCCCCCATTCCCCCACTCATTGCACAAACTTATTGACATGGTTTCCAGCTGGGCATGGAAGGAACTGGACACTGTGGAGCCCTTTCCTAAGAGCTCAGACAAGTTTTTTGCCCCTCCTTTGGACAGATCACCACTGGAGCAAAGGAGTTCCTGTTGATGCTGTGGTGGTGGAGGCATCCACAAAGAAAGAGCTAGCAGAGCAGAACTCTTTTTGTCCATCCGCCAAACAGAGTCCAGAGAGTTGGACAGATTTGGAAAGTGAGTGTTCGCCTCAGCTACCTTTGCTCTGAGGTTGCTTAATTATCTGACACATTTTACTATGCTACAGAGAGATTTAACTAAAGAAATTATCAAATACTCTCTCCGAGTCCATGTCTGCTGAGGATTTCAAAAAGACTTCCTCTCATCTGGCCACTGTTTTCTATTTTGAATGCTTTGTTGAGGTTGGTTTGTCACACAGCTGAAGGTACCTCACAAGCAGCCAGTTCAGGGATAGCCATAAAGGGACATGTCTGGATGCAGCTATGCAACTTTTCTGAGCCCTTCAGTATGTCTTTTGTTTATGCCCTTTTTGATGGCACTTCCTTATTTGGGCCATTTGTTAAGGACACTCTTACCATCAGCGAACAAGAAGAAAAGACACTGTTTGCCATGGAATCAAGTTTTCTACCCCTCAACGAACCTTCTTAAGAAACCAATGAGGTGGTAAGATGTGGTTCTGCAAGTCTCAGGGACCTTTCCAGGATTGGCCTGAGGATAATTCCTCCAGATTTGGAGGAGGAAATTTTAATGGTGGACATCGCACTACAGGCAGAAGCGGTCTGCAGAGCCAGGGCTTTAGAGATTCCTTTTCAGATAGGCCCTATCAGTGTTCCTGAAGTTTTGGCTGACTACCCAGCTGTGGAAGCAGTTGGGGTTTGATGCTCTCGATGCTCTTTGCACCTGGACGCCTGGACAAACATCACAACAAATTTATGGGTGCAAAGAATAATATCCAGAGGCTACTACATACCATTTTCCCTTCTTCCTCCTTGTCAAAGGAAGAAACTTCCTGATATTCCACCCAGTCAGAGGAGGGAAGCAGCACAAGAAATACAAAAACTGCTAGAAGAGTCGTCATCCAGAATGTTCCACCTGACCAGATAAGATTCAGAACTTGCTTGTGCTTTTTTTTAGTTCCAAAGAAAACGGGACCTCAGACTCATTTTGGATCTAAGCAGTTTGAATCGGTATGTAAAGAAGGCGAAGTTCCGAATGGTCATGGTTCAGTCCATCCTGCCCTTTCTGCATAAGGACGGTGTTTACCAAATGCATGGCAGTGGATGCAGCTTACTCGAGGCTCAAAGGATTCCAGGTGCTTCCATATCTTGATGATTGCCTCCTTATCACCCTCTGCAGGCATCAGTTTCAACAAACCAGGAACTTGCAGTGCCTTAGGCATGTCAGTAAATCTTGCCAAATCAAAGCTTGCTCCATTTCAGAGCCTGGAATTCATTGGAATGGTTTTGAACACTACTACTCAGGTTGCTTCTTAACTTTTCACCCCATTACTTCTTTAAAACATCAAGTCCAGGCTATCCTTTCTCATCCTTCTCCTCAAACGAGATTAGTGCTTTAAGCACTTGGGTCTTTGTCAACTGCCATAATATCGCTTCCCCTAGCACGCTTCTTTCTGCAGATTCTCCAGTGGACCTTAGCTGTACAGCAGTCCATTTTACATCAATCCCTGTCTTTTCAGATAAAACTCACCGGGATTTGTTAACATCATATTTGCTGGCAGATTCAGTCCAATGATCTTTTTTGGTAGAATTTTTGTTCTTCTGAATCTAGTTGCTACAGTGACCATGGATGCTTCCCAGCTGGGGTGGGAGTGGCATTTCTTGGCAAGGCAGTCCAAACATGTGGTCCCCCAAGAGACCAAATTGCATATAAACATCCTAGAGATGAAAGCAGTTGTTTTAGCACTGCAGGTATTTCAGGATGCTCTCCCCTAAGGACTTTTGCAGTTCAGACAAACATGTCGATGTTGTCCGTAGTTTGGTACATCAGCAAGCAAGGAGGAACCCGATCTTACCCCCCTGTGCAGAGAGGCCATGAGAGTTTGGGAATGGATGATCTCATCAGACTGCTTTCTAGATGCAATGCACATCCCGGGGAAGGCAGGTGTGCTGGCAGACAAATTAAGCAGATCTGTTCTGTTGCCTCACAAGCAGTCTGTCAGTCAGTCGGTGATGATTATGATCTTCAAGTGTTGGGGCTAACCTTGCTGCGACCTGTTTTCCAGCCTTCTTAACAAGAAATGCAGCAAGAACTTCACTGTGATCCCCCCTCAGGGGGAGTAACTGAGAGACTCTGTGCTTCACACTTGGCCCTTGGGCCTCTTTTATGCTTACCCTCCACTTCCACTGATTTCAAAATTCTTACAGAAAACAAGCAGGCTGAAGAGCTTAGTAATCCTCATTGCCCTCTTCTGGCCTTGGCAAGTATGGTCCCCCTTTCTATGGTCTTATCTTCGTTATCCTTTTTGTATACTGGAGCCCGTTCAGGGTCTCCTATCTCACCCATCAGGGATTCAACATCCCCACTTTCATGCCCTCAGGTTAACTGCATAGTTAGACAGTTCAGGCTGTCTTACCCATTTCATAATATTGTTTTTACTTCCCAAAAAGATTCTACCAAGAAAGTCTATAGAAGCAAATGGAAAATGTTTTCTGTTTGGGTTTCTGAGCAGAACAACAACTCTTTTTTGGCTTCAACTTCTGCGATTCTTCATTTTCTAACAACTCTTTGTAAAGAGGGGGCCAGTTTTTCCTACAGTTGAACTTCAGTTTGCAGCAGTTTCAGATTTCCATTCAGGAAATAAATTTTTCTCCCTGGCTTCCTTCAGATTGTGTAAAGCATTTTTGAAAAACATTTTTCTTCTCAGGTCTTCGATAAAGGATCCCTCAGTGCCTTGAGATCTTACTGTGGTTCTTAAGGGTTTATCTCAGAAGCTTTGTGAACTGTCAGACAAATGTGATCGAAAATTTCTATCATGGAAAACGGTCTTCTTGGTAGCTATTACTTCAGCAAAAAGAATTTCTGAACTCCAGAGTCTATCAGCAAAACCCCCTTGAATTGTTATTCATAAAGACAGAATTTCCCTAGAGACTCACCCTCCCTTTGTACATAAAGTGGCTTCTGAAAATAATGTCAACCAATCCATTCATTTACCATCTTTTCTGAATTTCTTTAGTAAGGGAGAGTACATGCTACACCTCCTTGATGTGTACAGACAACTATGTTTTTATCTTCACAGAACAAAACAGTTAAAAGTCAGATCAGCTTTTCATATCCTTTTCCTCAAATCGCCTGGGACAATCAGTTTCTAAAGTTATCCTAGCTAAATGGATTACAGACTGCATTTCTTTGATTTATTCTCAAAAAGGTTTGATTTTGCAAAGACCTCCCCAAGCTCATTAACTCGATCCTTGGCTACTTTGTTGGATTTTTGGGCAAGGTCATCTGTTGATGACATTTGTGTATCAACCACATGGTAAGACACATACCTTTGTTACGTATTACAAATTGGACATCATATCCAGAAATAGGGCCTCCTTTGGTTCAACTAGTACTAATCTATGAACCTAATCTATGAACCTATGAACAGTACTCCGGCATGTCCTCCTATGAGAGCCACCCAAGGTCTACGTAGCTGGGGACTCTGTCCCATTAGTGAGGAAGAATAAAAAGGACAACATCAGATTTATAAATTATGTACTCACCATAACTTGGCATGTGTATTGTGCATTTTCATTCTTCCTCACCTTCCCTCCCATCCTTCTCTCATCCAGTTTTTCTTCTGGAAGAACCTATTGGACTGTCCTTGGAACCTACTGTTCCAGGTTTGAGCCCTGTCTTTATTTCTGTCTTCCGTATTTCTCTCTTGGACAAGTGGGAGATTAGGCAGCAAACTCAGTCTGAGGCATTGAGAAGGGAATAGAGCATTATGTGTAGAGGGAGGAGCCTAAGAGCTGGATCCAAAGTGCAGTATATGCATCTGAGTCAGATCTGAGGATCGCATCTGAGACCATTACTGTGGAAGAATGAAAATGGACAGTACAGATGCCAAGTAATGGTGAGTACATAACTTATCATTTTCACTCCCTGATCATGTTCTCTGAAACTGTGAAGATCTCTTTTTCACAATGACTGTCCATAAGGTCTGTATCGAGACTGTTGACAAAGTAATTTCTAGAGCTAGTGAATTCAAGTTATATAAATTTTGCCACTTTGTAATTTTCTGTGTTCATGACTGTTCCTGCCTTTTTTAAGGATGTCTTAACAGCAAACATGTCTCAGTTGGAGCTACTGCTGTTTTATTGTGAGACTGGTTTTATTTATGTTGGCATTTAAAGTCCCTTGATGGAACACATTACTTTTCCTTTTTCAAATTTGAAATCCCTCATAATAGTTGTATCAGGTTTCAGTATCTCATTCATGTGACTCTGACTTTGTTTACTGATATATTTGCCCAACCATTTTTCTGCAGAGATGTGGCCCATGCATGCATTTTCAATTGTAGCCGACCTAAAAGGTTCTACTACAAAAGTTTCTGCACTTGAGACTGCCTTTTTTGACCAAGTTGTGTTGCATTCTTGTATATCTTCACATATTTTGCTTTTGCTCTCTATTTTATATGTGCTGTGACATATAGTACATTTGGTTCTCTTGCTGTACTTGAATAGCAGTTTTATACTTGGTAATGGTGATCTCACTGAGATTTTTGCACCCCCTAAATTGCCATTTAATTTTGTCCTGTGAAATATGCTTTGTTCTGACTTAAGTTATTGTTAATTGCAGTGCCTGATGCTGTTTCTTCAAAATCACTTTAGAACTGACTTCACTACTGCAAAAATAATTTTAGTACTTAACCAGCACTGTTGTTTAAGAGGGATAAACCCCTGACTATGACTTCAGTGACCAGAGGTCTAATAGTAGCTTGGGTACCTGCTGGAGTTGGTGTTTGATAAAAGGAGGGGGTGATGTTACTTTGCTGACTTTCCTCTTAAACGGGGAAGGATGTAGAACATGTCTGGGTGCTTGTTCCTGTTGCAGGATCTCTGGTGAAGACCAGGGAAACAGTGGGAGTACTGGTTTTATGTGGCGCAGGGCAGTTTTGAGGGGTTATGTCACCTGTGGAAGTGAGTTTCCCCATCTGTGATGCCCATTGTAGATCAAGCCTAGGAGTAATTGCAAGCATTCTCATAGATGTTAGGATCTTAAAGCCACAACACCACTGGGCCTTTGATGAGTGATTGCTCTAAGTTCTGCTACATGGCTTTTGCCTCAAAGAGGAATGAATTGGTTGAATGAGGCAGGAGAAAGACAAGAGAGTGTGATGATCGCAGAGGCAGGGATTAAAAATAGCATGAAAAGAGAAAAAAGTAACCTAAGTACATGCTGTTAATGCTAATTGTCTGTTACATTTAAGCATGCAGACCATAACATCTTAAAAGCAAACACTGTATTTAGGAGCCCATATTATATTTATGCATCTCACTATGAATTTGCACAAAACTAATTATATACCCAACTTTAGATGCTACACTATTTCTGATAATCCAGTCAAGATTAGAGTATGCCTCATACATCTGATATTTTTCCTTTCTCAAGACTATAGTTTCAAGTATCATTAAAGTGGACATAAACCTTCATCTGTTTTTATATCCTTTGCTGAAAAATAACATCTCCATTACAGTGTCTTCCACTGTCCCAGAAAGTGACCATGTATCTTCAAGTGACTTTGTTCATTTTTGTAGCTTAGTAACCCGAGTCCAGATCATACCCTCATTTTTCCATCTCTCATTGGACTTGCTTTTCATCAGACACAGGGAGGTTCTAAAGTTGGAAATCGTGCTCTGCATCCAATGAAAAGTTTGAACAGTAAGTTCAGTTTTCAAGACTGCCAATGAAGGGTACCTGATGCAATATTCTAAAACACGATTTATTCACAATATGACATACACAGATTTAGCACTTTCATTTTCTACATGGGGACGTCATCAGATTCTAAAAAAACATATTCCCACACTTGTTCAAAAAGCCATTACTCCTCTATCATTAGTCAAAAGTTACGTTTAACCAATCACCGTTTTAGATGGCCTCAAACTTATTATCATTGGAAATCCCTAAACACCACACACAAAATTTCTAATACATTGTAATTCATAGCTAGTTATCATATTCCACACCAACAGTTGAAGCATTCATGAAAAATACATGAAAAATACTTAAAAAAATGCAAAAATGCATCATATATATATATATATATATATATATATATATATATATATATATATATATATATATATATATATGTGTGTGTGTGTGTGTGTACATCAGAAGCGCTACATTTGTGTATGTCATTGTGAATAAGTCGTGTTTTACAATATTGTATCGGATACCCTTTACTGGTGCCATGGTGTTGTCAGCTGAAGGTTTTGTTTCTTGGTTTTTGTGTTTTATAATCCCTCAGCATTTTCATGAGAATTTATTAGTTAGTGGATTCTTTTGAACATCCACCACAGAGATACACATGTGCACTTCACAGTTTAAACTGCGCAGAATGACACACTGGTTGCCATAAGGGCAGATACTGCTTAAAAAAAAAAAACCTGTCATGCAGTAGATGTAAAGCGCAGTAAGTCCTCCCATTGAATAGATGCTTCTGTAAATGTCCAAACAGCGGAAGTAACTGCAGACTTCATCAGTGTTAACAACATATTTCAAGTCTCCATTTTCTTGTGCAGCATATTTTTGTAATGGCTGTGGTTCTGGTGAAATAACAACTGTCAATCTAAGGAATCTTTGTAATGGCTGTGGTTCTGGTGAAATAACAACTGTCAATCTAAGGAATCTGTACCTTCCTAATGTTGCATTAACTAAACATAATTTTAAACTTTTACTTCATGTAACTTAATCTGTCAGACACCTTGGTTTGCACGTAGTACTGAAAAGAACTTAGCATTTCACATTTTGAGAGTTGTTCTGCAACTTTAAACAGTGGGTAATGTTTCCATCTTGTCTCTTTTCAGGTGTAGTGGCTCATTACAAGTGTCAGTCTTGTCTGTCTTAGCATTGTTTACCATACCATACCATTCATACATTTAATTTGGTTCTTATTGCTTTTTAATGCTAACTAAGGATTCCATTCACTGTTTCTCTTTACTTGTGAGATGTGCTGGTACTTTTGTTATAGCTTATATCACTGGTCAAACATCAGGATTTATTTTTGCAAACTTCATTTTTCATAACCATGTAAAACATTGCTTTGGCTGTTAATACTACCCTAGTTGTGTAAATGATTTTGAGTGAATTTTTGAGCGTAATACTCTGCTTTTCACACTGGATTTGTTTTTGCCATTTCTAGCGTCTGTCAAGCCATGTGACACAAATATTAGGAAGCCCTTCAGCTTGGAATCCCATAATCTGCTTCCAGCAGATTCATATTCCCCATCACTGTAATCCTGTCCATTGTCTATCTCATTCTCTCATCCTCCTTCGTTGGGATGTCTGGGTGCCAGTACAATGTACTGATTCAGTAACATACCCCTTCTTCTACTTGACCACTTGGGTACCTTCTGACCCTGCCTTCACCCCTGATATCTTCATGTGGTTGTTTTCTTTTCCTGTTTGATCTCACATTTGATGGCCCTACCTTCTCAGCTAGACTGTTCACATTCTGTAGTAATAGTATGCATTCATTCTCCCAGCTGCTCTTACTTATTTCTGTGCCAGATATGAACTTTGTCTTCCTTCATTTTATCAAATGAGTACCTGCCTCAATCTTCTGTATCTGTTACACTCCTAATTTTGTTTTGAAGTCATTGAGACGTGCCTTTCTATCTCAAATTGGCTCAGTCCTATCTCTTCTGAGCTGAGTTTGAGCCCACCTCTTGCATAGAACTGTTGCCTCTGCCAGATCTGTTGCCATTCTCCTACTTGTTACAAACCTTTCTGCCTTGTCTGCTGCTTCAGCCAGTTGTTATACTTGCTAATGATCTCCTTCCTTAGTGTACTGGTGCAGATAACTCATCCGGGTACTGTATTTCATAATCCTTCCATCTATCTGGCCAGGCTGCTTAAACAGTCTGCTGTGATATGCTAGTAAATACCTGTGTTTTCTGCGGTAACTTGATAAAAGGATCCATTCTTCCTGCCAGTGACCAGATCTTTTTAATATTTTCTTCATTTTCCACTTGGGCTTTTGTTGTTCAGTTATCAAAGCATACTTTTTGGTCTCTAGTTTCATGATTGAAATTTGACCACTTGCTGTTAACTCCTTAAAATTTCCCAAATCATCTGTTTAGACCTTTTTCAGCTAAAACTACCAGATTTCATGACATTAAGCCATGTCTGTTGATGAGGTCTATTTGAATATTCCATAAGAAGAGTGTACTTCTCAGAGGCAATGTAACATTTTATGTATGTTTTTTTTCTTCTGTGCCTGCTGACCATCAGGCTTCCCTCAAATAATCTTGGCCAGTTTCTTCACCTGTCCTTGTATACCCAGGGGAGAGAGCCCACTAGAGGAGAAGTCGTGTGGGCAGACATAGGAGATGCTTGTGCCCCCACCAGCATTCCAAAAATGAGGGCATTTTTCCTTAAGTCCCTAATCCCTCTGCAACAGTTGATGTTAAGGCTTGATACACCTCTGAGTAGGCTTGCACATTCCTGTCCAGATCTGCTGAAGGCTACCATGTGAATGCAACTTGACAGAGCAAAGTATACCCTTGCCCCATAGTGCTGCTTGCCTGTACTTCTCTCTCACTCTGTCTTTTTCTCTCTGTCTAGGAGAGGTTGACATTGCAGGAAGCTGAAACACTTCATCCCTCCCCAAGGTTGGGCGAGCTGATATCGGCCACTCACTTCCAGCATCTCCTGTTTCCTCCTCCAGCGTTTGAGACACTAATCAGTCTCATTTTATCTTGGTTGTAGTCAGAGCTTTGTGTGTATACTCTGTAAAGATGAATAAATTTGGTGCATCTTTTAATTCCTAAAGAGGCATCTACAACCAGCTTCATGTTTTCTTTCAGCCAAATATAATCTAGGTGAACTGCTGTCATATGCCATGATACTCATAGACAACTGTTCTACGACCTTAACAGGACAGCTGTTTTGCAAAAGGGTTAATTGCTGTTACTGTCCTTCCAAAAAATCAGGAAAAACAAAATGCTGCTCACTGTCCATATGGTGCTTCTATAAGTGGTTGTCTAACTATATTTCTTTTTGTTACAGTAGGTATAGCAAAGCTCTAGGGGGGCTCAGAAAGCACCCTCAACATAGTAGCCACTTCTGTGTGTGTTTTTTTTTTTTTATGAATGTTCTTGTGGATAATATGTATGAAACTGTAGTGTGGTCTCTTCTGTAAGTATTCCAAGTGTATTAAGTTAGGAAGAGGTCATTCACGAAAGTGACTGCCCTCCCCACTGGACCCTGTCTGACATATTGGTGATGGCAGTGCCAAACTCTGTAAGTCAGATGAGGAACCTCTCAGGTACCCAGTACAGGATTCAAGCCATCTGTCCACCAACCGCCCTTATATCTGTGCAACTCCCACCTGATGACAAATTGTGACACCCCCTGCAGTATCACTGGAAGGAACAACATCACTTCACTTAGGTCGCTCCTTGCCATAGAACCACCATTTCTCAATTTTGTGGCAGGTCTGGAGACAGATGTGCTGGGGAAAGAAGGATGGGGCCAATAGCCACAACATGGGTATAGCACAAATGCCAATGGTATGCCAGGCAATGGTCACTGACATATAGTGGGGTGATGCATGGGCAATGTGTTGCCATGTGTGGGGCCCTCCATGGCAATGATCATCCCTCTGTACTTATAGTACATCTCCAGAGCCTTTCTCTCTCTCTCTGACCTCTTCCCATTGGCTCAGAATGTCATGACAGCATCTCTGCAGGTCATTGAAATGGTACTGGCACTACTTACTAGAGTGGCTTATGCCAGTAGCAGAAGTCACTGCTCTAGCAATGCTGTTCCAGGCATCCCCTTTATACCGGGGGCATTCATGAGTCCCCAGTCAGGTACTCCCTGTGGTCCCTGTACAGAAAGTGCAAAAAAATCTTAACTGTCTTTAGTGCAGCATCTGGGAACCCTGCAACTATGAATATTCACCATGTCACAATCCACAGAAGTATAGTAGTCCTCTTGCAGTACGAATGCATGGAAAGAATTTACAGGCATCACAGTGCTACATTTGTTAATAGTTTTACTTTTCATTGCTTCTACAGGATATGTTGACCCATGCTCGTAGCCTCACTGTACCTCACAGGTATTCATGTGATTTCACAATACTGACCAAACCTCTTGGTGTGGCATAGGTGAACTGCACAATAAGATTAATAATTAGCTCACAAACATTAGTATGAATGAGGCTTATTAGCATAAGGACCACACTTTCGTGGCTGGTCCATTTTCTGCTCTAGTGGGGATACCAACTTTGTGAGGGCAAGGCATGGCTTAGGACTCGTATTGCCACCATCTTCACACCACCATCCAATGTTGTGGGTACAGCTAGGCAAAGTGGCCATATACAAGGAGGGGAATGTTTGTGTGGCTACTCTTGCAACATGATACATTGTTCTCCCAAATGGAGAACTCTTTCCTGTGTGTGTGAGTGTGTGTGAGTGTGTGAGTGTGTGAGTGTGTGAGTGTGACAGAGTGTGTGTGTGTGTGTGTGTGTGTGTGTGTGTGCTGTGGATTGTGCCTTTGATCTTCCCAGGAGGGGGAACCTAAAAAGATGGGGATGTGCTTGGTGTCAGTGCATGCATCTGTTGTGAAGTACCCTTGACCTGTCAGTCATTACCTTGTCACAATGATACAGCACTCTGCCATTCCTTGGCACAGTGATGCATCATCTACTAAAGCTGTATCCCTGTACAGAAACACATCTGCAACCACCCAGTCATAGTATAATGGAGACATGGCTTCATCTCTGGCTCCTCACAATCATTGGTCAGTGCATCACACATGCAGATGTGTACACACACACACACACACACACACACACACACACACACACACACAAACAAACTGCCTGTTGTTGACACTTGTTACTGTGACCCTCACTACCTTTGCATATGATGACAACTATGCACTCCCCTCAGTACTCTGTTACCTAGGCAGATTGTGTCTGATTCACAGTGTGGCCCACTTATACATGGTATAGCACAGCCTAGATGTAATTTATTTTGCATGTCATTTTTACTGTTTTGTGAAATAATTAGTTTGACTCATAGTCATGAATCTGGTACTGCTGTTTAGCCAGTGCCACGGGGTGCTGTGACTGCTTCCATCTCACATGGTCATTCCCTGCAACTGTCTCCTCCAGAGGCTTCTCATGAGGTACCTCCTGCGTTGCTGACTGTGGGACGTACTCCTCTTGAAAGTCTTTGCTGTCTTGAGACTGTCTGCATGTGAACATTGCACACACAATGCAAAGACCATGCCTGATGTTTCAGGGTCATATTACAGCACACCACCAGAGATATCTAGACCCTGGAAGTGGGCTCTTGCTGTCAAGCATGGATTTGAACTACTAACTGTGGTCTGCGATAGGACATTATTGTACACTTTCTCTAACATTATCTATGCTTTTTTAATTGATGCCATTAACCATGGCTCCGGGTATATCTGGTACTGCCACCAAGATGGCCTTCTCGAAGATACCTCACACAAACCACCGGTATAAGTTTCATAGTTGCCAGATGTGGGAATCATGGCCGCTACTTGAGTGGCCTGCTGACACATTCTGTATCATACCTTGTACATTGTAGACCACCTAACCGTTAACAGTTTATGGACCAATTGTCTGTGCCCCCAAGGTTTGGCCTTTATTGTAGTGTGGATGCAGTCGCTGGCTTCCAGTACCTCAGGGAGATGACTACGTCATTAAATGCCAACATGGTGTTGTCTCTCTCCTCTGTTGTGAGTGGACACTCTGTACACTATCTCTGCATACTATAGTGTGGCATCAAGGAACTTGTGGAATATCCTTCAGGCAGATGCCTGTGGTACACACACATTGTCAGCCATTGGTCACAGAAAGGTTCCTGTGGTCATCCGACGAGCCTGCATAGGAGGATAGCACATCCTAAGCTCATAAATAGTGCTCTATCTACATGGTGTCAGTCTACTGTTTCATTGTTGTGAAAGGCATGATATGTTAGGTGCAGATGGGTGACTGTGCTGCCAAGCATGACAATAGGCACGTCTGTGATTACTCACAGTGACAGTAGCCTATTGCACATTCATATTTAGTATTACTGACTATCCTATACAGATTTTTCTTGTCCATCTCCTGTGACTTCAGGATTTTACTGGTGTCAGCAACTCCGGTGGTTGCGTTTCCTCTCACGAAATACACAAATTCCTGAATCACTCTCCTATGTTCTTTACCTGCATTTGCATTTGCCATTGCCCTTATCTTAATAATGTTGCTTATTTTCTTACTACAATGCCATTTGGGTCTTTTAGCCTAGTGGGACTAACCTGGTCAATAAAGGATAAATAAAATTAAAAAAAATGCATATTATGCAGGTTGCAGTATTTCTTGACCTTCTGTAATCATGCTCAGTATATTGTTGAATCGTCCCAACCTTGTGGATGGTGGGTGTTCACAAAATATTAATACTGAGAAAAGTGTTTCTTAATCTGAGGGATTGTTTGCTGCAATGCATTTTCAGACTTCTGGTATTGTGGTGTATGTGTGATCAGGACCAAAGATGGATTATTACCTGAAAGGGAGCAAATCTTTGTTCTTGGAGAGTAAAAAGCTTTCGGATGAGACATTAAATTGAGGTACTGTCTGATTAAGTTGGTGGTAGCTCAGACAGATGTAAAAGATTCCACGGCACCTATCGAAAAAAGTAGGAGAATTTTCATTGTACCCTGGCCAAATTTTCTCTAGTACTGTAAAGTACCATCTCGGGTCTCCAGTGAGAAGAAGCCAGTAGCCTGGTGGGAATAACCTGGTCAGCAAAGAATAAATAAAATTTACCACGATCTTGGAGCAGTATCAATTAATATATCTGTGGATTATCTTTTTTATCCCCTTTCTATCTCCTCAAGGTCATATGAATTATAATCTGGAGAAGGAGGAAGAGTCCTTAAGGATGCTTTTGCACACTGGAAGCACATTTCTATATTGGAGTAGAATGAAATCCTTACCAGAAATCTTAGAATGGTGTGGTCTCCGATCTTGTCATCCTAGCACAGGTTCTACAAACCACTACACTTTTCCACCTAACTTACCTGGTAGGTAAATATAGTATAGCTAGTAAACCAGCTATTTTATTTAGAAGATGAGAGAAAATCAGATTACCTGGAGAAAGTCCACATGGGCAGGACAAGAACATGCAAACACCACACAATGACAGATAGAGATTAAGACTGAGCTCCGGGTCTTGGAGCTGTGAGTTAGGGTCATACTACTGAGCCCCACTCACTGTACTGACTGTGTTCTATCAACTGATAATAAATAATTTCTTTTATTGTGCTATTGTAATGCTATGCATTGTACACAAAACAGTCTTGAACAACTTGTTTAGTTTGCACTGACATTCCTGACCATTATAGTACATCACACTCTTTTATTTAGTTAGTTATTTTTTTAAATAGGTCATGATTCCCTAATACATGTGACAGGTTTTATTCATGTGTGTATGTATGTATTTAGTTAGCTGGTTAGTTTTCTTTGTTGATTGGAAGACAACTGATCCAAATTTACATTTTCCCAACTGTGTACCACAGTAGCTGTTTACAAACATTGTGTGGTTAGAAAACAGAATTACTTAACAGTAGACATCACATATTTAGTTAGAGCAGCACAGGTAACATGAGGTAATACATCCTATGCTACTGTTCATAGTATGTACAGTTACAGTAGCCATAGAAAAGAGGGATATAATAATGAATAATTAAAAAAAAAAAGATTCAGTGGGAGAAGAAGGATGAGTGAAGAGTGATAAGTGAATAGAGAGGGGGAAAAAGTGTGCTACAGTGGATTTAGAAAGGAATGTGAAAGTAGAAGATAACAGATACAGGCTTCTTACTAAATGTGTCAAAGGGTGCTATAAGATTCATTGCTACATGCATTTCATTCTCTGCTGAAATGTTGCCGATTGTTGGTATAGTTGGTCAAATTATGATACAGTGGTCAAACTTCAGCAAATCGGCTGTTACATAATTTAGGGGTTTTCTCCTTTCTACAAGGTTGTCTAACCCTGGAGTTAGTATATCTAAATTTTTGGATGTGGTGGGCAACCCACATAAAAGTTGTTTTTTGTTTTACTTTTTGTAATGGCCAAAGTAATCTATTTGCTTATTTTTTGAAGAGGATTAATTGGTGACAAATGGTAATCACTGATGTTTATTCGATGTTTTGTGTTTTGAACAATCTCATCGGTGATTATTCATTATATACTCATCACAAGATATGGCTAATGGGCAGCACGGATTTTGTACAGAATTAAACACACAATCAGTATTTGTTACTGTAACTAACTCCATCTGTGAGGCAAAGGACAGATAGCATGCATTCTTCTTATAGACCCTAAACATGCTTTTGCATCAGTTAACTATGTATTTCTACTCAAAGCACTAGCTGATTTTGATATAGGTGGCAATGCCGTCCAACGACTGATTGTATAATTAAAAAATAAAACATATCCACCTTAACTTGAACCTAGGAAAGCTGTGTTATTACAAATGATAATGCCCAAAATAAAATACTACATACCATTATTTGCAAAGAGCTCAGCACATAAAACCCATAAGGTTCAAGTGACATTTAAGATCTGTAGGTTTCTTAGGTAGATCTAAAGAACATCAGTGTGACTAGCAAAATATGTTTGGCTGCCAGCCACAGACAGGGCATCCTTCTGCTTAAATATTTCAAATACCAAGTACTAAACTGAGCTGCTCATGTTGTTCACCACTAACAAACATGCTGCAACACAGACAACTCCAGTTATTCCTTTTGCTCATCTTCAGACAGTGTAATACTGCTGACAATGCCAAATTTATCCAAAGCAATAGGAGAAAAAGCCTTCTCAAAGCTTGCACCTGCTAGAACTCTTTACCCCAAATATTGGGAAACCATAATTAAGTGCTGTTTTGACAATGGTTTAAAAACTTGCCATCTATCAGCAGGCTCATTCTTGTATAACTTACTCTGTTTCAATTTTATATACTTGTGTACTCCTGATGTGTACTAATTTTTGATTTTTGTCAGTATCATATAAACATTGTGCTATTTACCTGTTAAAATAGCAATAGTCTGTTGTTCTGAATAATGTACCTAACCCTTTCAACATATGCTCATGCTGCAAAATTTTAATTTCTTGTGTATATTTGTGAAAGCACTCTATTGCATTGAATTGTACAGCACCTAACAAATGTAATTTGCTTTTGGAAAGTGTACCTGCCTAAATGGTCTGGGTCGGGCTTGCAAATGGTATGTGGACCAGTCCCCCAACCCATTTAACAAAGTTAATAAATTATAGTGAAGAAGGATGAAGGTACTACTCTTGAGATTAATTGCTGTGGTTTGCTGTTAAGTGAAACTGGAAGTTTGGAAACACTTGCACTGGGCAAGTCTATAAGCTGAAGCTGGAAATTAGTATAGGAGTCTAGACTTCACATTTGGTGGGAGGGATTCCTGTGTTTGAGGTGCTTCCATTGTTTGTCGATTAAGCACTGTTCGTTTGTCTTCTTTAAAAATCAGGCATCGTATGCATCTTATTTCTTCTTTAAATGAAAACTATAGATGTTCTGTAATCCTAACTCGCATTCATTCTTACATATGGGTTCGGAGCCGATCCTCTGCTTCGACTTGGCCGATTACAAAGCTCAAATTTTATTGACATTTCTTCACATAATATAGCTTAGTTTACTTACTCTTAGTAATAGTTTTTCATACATAGTTAATAGTAGCGTGTTTTGGTAAATTTACATAGTTAGTGTTGAGAACTCATTGGCCATTCTAGGCCCGTTTTTGTTCTCTGTGTGGTATCCTGTGTGCTAGTTTTTGACCTAGTTCCTATTAGCGTAGGTCCGCGTTTGAGTTAGGACCTTGTTTTTTGTGT
This sequence comes from Protopterus annectens, assembly GCF_019279795.1. Taxonomy (NCBI): domain Eukaryota; kingdom Metazoa; phylum Chordata; order Ceratodontiformes; family Protopteridae; genus Protopterus; species Protopterus annectens. The sequence goes on along the minus strand of NC_056746.1, from coordinate 251,564,155 downwards.
AGTTTTTAATAGTGTATTATATTGTGGGCAGTGTCATTTATTATTATTGACTAGTTTTTGCCTGATTTTTAAGATTTACTATTTGTGATATTTTCTGACTTAGCTTCTTTCCTTTTTCCGCAGCTAAGTCCGTTTAAGTTAGAGGACCTAGTCCTCTGTTTAACTTTCTGACTTTTTTCCTCAACAGGGCTAGGCCCATTTAAGTTAGAGGACCAAGTCCTCTGTTGTTTTCTCCTTTGTGTGTGAGTTGGTTTAGCGGGGCTAGGCCTGTTTAAGTTAGAGGACCTAGTCCTCGGTTGTATTTTGTGTGTAGCTTCTTAAGGGTGAGGCCTGTTAAATTAGAGGACTTTGTAGAATTTCCTTTTATAGACATGTCGAAGGAATCCAAAGACCATAAGCCTTCGGGTTTTAAAAAGTGCCTTAGGTGCTCCCAAAAAATGTCAATTACTGATGGGCACAGTAATTGCATTTACTGCCTCAGAGCCATTCACCTACAGGAAACTTGTTCTTTCTATCACTCTTTCAGCTCCAGAGTTTTCCAGGAAAGAAAGAACAAGTTATTACTGAAAGGTCTCCTTAAGCCTTTCTTTGAGGAGGACTTAGCCAGCTCTTCTTCATCCTCCAAGTCTCACTCATCGAAGAAAGAGAAGGTCAAGTCGTCCAAGAGACAATGTTAAGTTGTCTCTCTCGCCTTCATTCTTGCTGGTTGGGTTCGGAGCCGATCCTCGGCTCCGACTCGGCCATCTACTAAAGCTCGAGAGCTATTTACTGGCTCGAGGCCTCCCCATATCCCACAATGCTTGGAGCTAGATACCCAGATCTCGTTTGCCGCTTCAGCTACGAGGTTGCGCTTTTACTGGCTCAGGTCGTATTAATCTTTTTTGTATTATTAGCTTAAATTTTTCCTGTGTATTTTTCTTTTATATAGATAGTCTTTCCTTCCTAGTATAATTAGAGTGTGTATCCCCTAGATTTTCCCACTCAGGAAACTCGTTTTTTGTTAGAGAGTTTCTACCCCTCCCCCTCTTTTCTTCTTTTTAGTGGCTAATCCCACCCTTTTTGTACCTGATAGGAGTAGTGTTCAGCCTTTCGTAGTTACAGTTATTTAGCCTTGTAATATTTGTATATTTTTACTAGTGGATATTCTTGTTGTTATTGTTGTAAGTTTAACTAGTGCGTGTGTGTGTTTTCTGTGTGCCTAGTTTAAGCACTAGTTTAATATCCTCCCTTTGGTATCCCCTTGCCAGTATGTCCAAGGATACTAAAGTTTCAGGCTTCAAGAAGTGTGACTTGTGCTGTCACAAGATGTCTCTGACAGACGGTCACACTTTTTGTGTTTATTGCCTAGGTCCCCTACACCTGCAGGACTCCTGCTCGGTCTGTCACGCTTTCAGCCTGAGAGTCCTGCAGGAGTGTAAGAACAAGCTTATTTTGAGAGGCTTACTTAAGCCTGAGGGTTCCCCGGCGAAGCCTCTGTCGGGGAAATCCTTAAAGCCTGCCAAGCCTTCGGCTCCCAGTTCGGAGCCGTCGCCGGGCGGAGCATCTGCCTCCTCTTTGGTTCCGACTGGAACTGTCATCTCTAGACCTCAATCGGCTCCGACTTTAGTGTCGGAACCGTCTTTGGGCCGAAAACATTCTAGGTCCCCTTCCCTAGAATCGGTTCGTTCGGCTCCGAGGTCACCAGTGCTTCAGTCTGAACGAAGCCATAGGTCCCACTCCTCTCGGTCCTCCAGGCTATGCGATCACGACTTGGAGAGGGTGGTCAGTAGACTCCTTAAATCGCAGGCCCTGGCCAAAATTTTAACCAGCCCTTCTCAGCAAACTGTGGCTGTCCCTGTGTCTTCAGCAGTTCCTCCTCCGACTCTCCCTTTGTGTTCGGAGCCGGAGCTGGTTGGGGTTCCTCCTCCGACTCCCCCTTTGTGTTTGGAGCCGGTGCTGGTTGGGGCTCGAATCTTGGAAGCGGCAGAGCCGATACCACACCTTTTGGCTCCTTCGTCGGCTCCGATCTCTTCATTGGTTCCGTCCTTGGAGGGATCTGGGTGCCAGGACTCCCTCGTCGGCTCCGAGGGGGCGAGTGGCATTGGACCCTTGTCCGACCCCGTTCTCCCTCTTGGGGCCTCGGCGCAGGTGTGCTCGACTCCTGCATCGGCCTCGGAGACATCCCTCTCAGTGCCGTGAGGGGTTCACGTCTCTTCGGAGTGGGGACCCTCTGCTCTACCTGGTAGGGGCGCCTTCGAGGTCATGAGGAGCGTGCCGACTCCTGAGTCGGCCGCTCGATCAGCCCCTTCAGCTCCTCCCCCCATGGTGCCTGCATCGGTCTCTGCCCACCCTCCTGACCCCAAGCGTGGAGAACAAACACTCCAGGTCACCCCATTGGGCATATCTTCCTCTTCTGAGGCCTCCCCTGATCCTTCAGAGGAGCCCCCTCGAAAGAGAAAATGTAAGAGGAAACATGTCGACTCCCCCGAGTCAGTCACGTCTGATACCGACTTGGAGGATTCGGAAGGGTCCCCAAGATCCCCCTCTGAGGATGTCTCTTTTTCAGACATCCTAGAGATCCTCAAGCAAAGGGGGAACTGGACTGTCCTTAACCCTTCCGAGGATGATTCGGTATACCTGGACGCGTTTGGTTCTCGCCCTTCCACCTCCTGGGTGATGGAAGTAGTGGCTCAAAGGGTGTGGTCAGCCCCGGACACAGTGGAAGCAACTCCCCGCAGGCCCACTAAGTTCATTACAGCCCCACCCAACAAACAATATTTGACAAAAGGTGTCCCCATTGATGCCATGGTGGTTGCAGCAGCCACAAAGAAGAAGTTGGCTGACCCCTTGGTGCCTGTCCATCCCCCTAATAAAGAGTCTAGGACAATGGACAGGTACGGGAAGCGGATGTTTTCCTCAGCGACCTTTTCCATGCGGTCGCTGAATTATCTGTGCCACTTCACCCATCTTCAAAGGGATCTTCTCAAGGAACTGGGTGATACCCTTCAGGATCCATCAGCTGCGGGGGCTCAAGATAAGATTAACTCCCAGTTGGCGACTCTTAACTCAGTCGTCAACTCCTCCATGTGGCTCATTTCTTATGCAGCCGATGGGGAGAGTAGGGCTGCAGGTACAGGCGTGGCTTTGAGAAGACATGCCTGGATGCGGTTATGTAACTTTGCTGACCCCTTTAAGGCGTCCTTCACCAATACCCCCTTCGATGGTTCGGCTCTGTTTGGACCACAGGTGAAGGATACCCTTACCAGGTGTGAGCAGGAAGGCAAGACTCTCTCTGCCGTGGGAGTCCGTTTTTCTACTCCCTCTAGACCATACCCTAAAGGTCAGAAGAGTGGAAAAATGTGGTTTCGGAAACCCCAGGGAGTCGTGCCTGACACACGTGGTGAGTTTCCCTCCAGGGGCAGGGGAGGGAACAATAATAGACGCCGCCCGCGGGGCAGAGGGGGTCCGCAAAATCAGGGTAGCAGAGAATCTTTCTCTGACAAACCCTTTCAGCACCCCTGAGGGGCTGCCCGACTGTCCACCTTCGGAGGCAGTCGGGGGGAGATTGTCACTGTACCCAGAAGCCTGGCAACTCCTCACACAAGACAAATGGGTACGGTCTGTCATATCCGAGGGTTACAAAATCCCCTTTGTCCACACCCCTGTACAAACAACCAAGTCCCTTCCAGATGTTCCACCTGGTCTAAGGGAACAAGCAGTGCCACAAATTTCAAAACTGCTAGAAAAACGGGCCATCCAGCCAGTCCCAGCAGACCAGCAAGGATCCGGAATTTACTCCAAGTTCTTTTTGGTGCCAAAAAAGACAGGGGACTGGAGACCCATTTTGGATCTCAGCAGATTAAACAAGTCTGTTCAAAGAACAAAGTTCCGGATGGTCACGCTTCAGTCCATTCTACCCTTTTTGGGTCAGGACAATTAGATGTGCTCCATAGACCTTCAGGATGCATACTACCATATCAAAATGAACAGGCGCTCCAGAAGGTTTCTCTGCTTCCGGCTGGGAGCCAGTCACTATCAGTTCAGAGCCTTGCTCTTTGGTCTCACCACAGCCCCCAGGGTGTTCACCAAATACATGGCAGTGGTTACGGCTCACCTGAGACGGCGAGGATTCCAGGTGTTTCCATATCTAGACGACTGGCTCCTTACTTCTTCCAACAGGTATCAGCTACTGCGAGCCAGGGATTATACCATCCAAACTTGCTCCGAGCTAGGTATCTCAATAAATTTCGAAAAGTTTGCATTGTCGCCTTGTCAGTCCATAACCTTTATAGGTGCAAGATTAAATACAAAAGATCTGTCTGCAAGACTTCCTCTAGACAGAGTGTCAGACATTCGCCGACATGTACAGGTCTTACTACAGTGCAAGAGGATTCAGGCCAGATTTGTACTAAAAACTTTGGTCTCATGGCAGCAGCAATCATACTAGTTCCCCTGGCTCATTTTCATATGCGGATTCTTCACTGGATGCTTTTTACCCAATGGTCTTTTCAACAGCTTCTGATGTCTCACAAGATAATAATCACTCAATCATGCAAAGACCACCTGGCTTGGTGGATGATCTCCCCTCTAGTACTCCAGGGCAGACCGTTTGTTCTTCCTCCTCCTGTTGCCACAGTGACCACGGATGCCTCCCTGATCGGGTGGGGGGGGCATTTTCAGGGCAGGACTGTCCAGGGCACTTGGCAACTTCTAGAGTACCACCTGCACATAAACGTCTTGGAGATGAGAGCGGTGCTTTTAGCGTTGCAAGCTCTTCAGGACTCTCTACCCACCGGGACTATTGCAATTCAGACAGACAATATGTCTGTAGTGTGATACATCATCAAGCAGGGCGGAACCAAGTCCTATCCCTTATGTCGAGAAGCACTCAGACTCTGGCAGTGGGCGATCTCCTCTCAACGGTTTCTGATGGCAACGCACATCCCCGGGAAGTCAAATGTCATAGTGGACAGGCTAAGCAGAGCTATTCTCACGCCTCACGAGTGGTCTCTCAATCAGTCAGTAGCGGACAAAATCTTCCGCAGATGGGGTCAACGTTGCTGTGACCTTTTCGCAACTCCTCTAAACAGCAAGTGCGACGATTTCTTCACTTTTTTCCCCCTTCCCGGACACTCCCCCAGAGACGCTCTAGTTCACGATTGGCCCCGGGGTCTTCTGTATGCATTCCCACCTTTTCCTCTAATTCCCAAACTAATTCAGAAGGCTACCGTATTGGGATCCAGGATGATCCTCATTGCCCCTTACTGGCCTCAACAAATTTGATTCCCATTCCTGCATTGTCACCTGCTGGAGCAGCCGTGGAATCTGGATCCAGTGCCTGACCTCTTGATCCATCAGTCTGGCGGGCTGCACTAATCCCTTCAGTCTCTCAACCTCACAGCTTGTTTGCTCCACTTCCAACCTTAGCCAGGCTTCCACATATTTCTCAGCCGGTGCGTGAAATCATCCTTTCTTTGCACAAATCTACCACCAGGAAGACTTATGCTAGTAAGTGGAAACGTTTCTCTTTCTGGGCAGAGGCTAGGAATATAGACCCCTTTACAGCCCCTGTCCATCACGTTCTAGATTTTTTAGCAGAACTCTTTCAAGCTGGTTCCTCGTCTGCCACCATTTGGGGTCCAATTAGCTGCTATTGCTAATTTCCACGCTGGCCTGTCAGAAACCAGCATTATGTCCCACAAACTTTGCAAGGCCTTTCTTAAAGGAACTTTTTTGCTTAGGCCCCCGGTCAGAGATCCCCCTCCTCCGTGGAACTTAAACTTGATATTAGCTTCCTTGATTCTCCCCCCTTTTGAACCTGCGGCTTCCTGTTCTTTAAAATTGCTCTCCTGGAAGACTCTCTTTTTAGTAGCCATCACCTCAGCTAGGAGAGTTTCGGAACTTCAAGCTCTCTGCATTCGTCCTCCTTACCTTGTGTTTCATAAGGATAGAGTTTCACTCAGGACTAATCCTTCCTTTCTGTCCAACATACCTTCTGAAACAAACCTGAATCAGGCTATTGATCTGCCTGTCTTTTTTCCTAACTATTCGAACAAAGCTGAACAAAAGTTACGCCAATTGGACGTTCATAGGCAGTTATGTTTTTATTTGGATAGGACTAAGCAAACAAGAAAATCAGACCAACTCTTCCTGTCCTATGCTGAGGGCAAACAGGGCCTGCCAGTTTCTAAAGTAACCTTATCCAGGTGGTTGTCCTCTATTATCACTTTGATTTATCAGCTGAGACATAAAGAACTCCCTACTAAACCTAAAGGTCATTCCACCAGAGTGTTAGCTACTTCGGTAGCTTTTCAAGCAAGACTACCAATGGAATCTATTTGTGCTGCAGCCACATGGGCCACTCCTCATACTTTCATTTCACATTATAAGTTGGATATGGCCTCTAGGAGTAGAGCTGATTTTTGTTCCACTGTGCTCAAGAGTCTGTTCCGATGAGCCACCGAGGACTAAGTTGCTAGGGATGCTGTCCCAACCAGCAAGAATGAAGGCAAGAGAGATGACTTAACATTAAGAAGTTATGTACCTACCATAACGTTCCATGTTAGTTGTCTTCTTCTCGCCTTCTTTCTTGCGTCCCACCCTCCATCCCCCTAGCCTGAACAGACCGAGAAGAGTCCCTTTTTGAAGCCTTCTTCCTCTGGCTGAGTCTTATCTGGGTTACGTCCTCCTCTGTTTTAGTACTATAGGGAAACCTTGTAGTTTGGACAGGTGTCCTTGAATTTTTCTATGGTGTTAGCTCTGCCAAATGAGATCTGGGTATCTAGCGCCAAGCATTGTGGGATATGGGGAGGCCTCGAGCCAGTAAATAGCTCTCGAGCTTTAGTAGATGGCCGAGTCGGAGCCGGGGATCAGCTCCGAACCCAACCAGCAAGAAAGAAGGCGAGAAGAAGACAACTAACATGGAACGTTATGGTAGGTACATAACTTCTTATTCTCCTGTGTCGACTATTTTGTCTGAACCTCCTCAGAAAACTTTAAAATTGGATAAGCCTTCTATCTCTTCGGCTCCACTGTCCTCTGATGTTGACACTGCAGTGTCGGCCCCCAGTCTTTTGGAGCCGACTACTGAGAAATTGCATCGGAGCCAGTCCAGAGAGCTATTGCCGGTCTCCCCAACTTTACAATCTCCCATTTTACAGAGATCTGGGTCGCTTACCCTGTCACCCATCCAAGGCATTTGGTCCGATCTAAGTGATGCTGAACCAGTGAACCATGACTGAATCCTTTATTTTAGTCCTCAGATCAAAGTTTTCCAGATCTGAATGCCACTAAGTAGACACTTTGATCCAAGGTCGAATAATTTACGTGCATACCTTAGATCAAAGCAGACTGAGATCAGATCTTGAGCAGACACTACAGGTCATACCTTTTCACCGTCCAGTTTTTTGCGGAATGCCCAGTTTTTTGGCTTGTAGTTCTGTTCTGTTCCTCATAAAATTTTGTGATAAATCACTGTGAAACAAAACAACATACCTAGACCTTGGATCTGAAAACTCCGGTGGGCCTCCTTCCTTGGATTGACAAGTTGCAGTAAGGTAGCTGCTACCGCTTTTTTCATCAGATCCCAGACCTTGGATCCAATTGAATAAGCTGTACCAGGAGGCAACAAGTCCCTGAACAACCTCCTGGCCTGAGAGTTAACTCTTTTGTGTCCTGGTCTAATCCGATCGGTTCAATCACCTACTACTTTAGATCCTAAATCTAGGATCAGACACATATTAGATATCTGCAGATGTGTAGCTATTCTTGGATCCAGTAACCTTTGGATCTGAAACTATCAGATTAGGGTAGCCTTTTTTCACATCCAAAACACCCCATCAGATGGGACATCTTCATATCCTAAAAATAACTTCATGCTAGAGTGAAACCTGCCATTCTGTCAGCCATCTAAGTCTGTATATGCAATATCTGAAGATTATCCCATTCTTTGTGTCCTTTTTTCAGATTTCTTGTTCTAAGAGTTTGAGACATTTTGATTTTTTTACCTTATATTTTGAGCAGTTTTTCACAAATGGTGGTTTCCTACTGGATCTTGGCAAACAGTTGCAAAAAATGGCACATATTTGAAATTCCAGATGTCATACCCTTCAGACAAAACCTACTTAAAATTGTCCCCAACTGCAGGCCTCTGTTCTCCCATTCTCCTTTATTTCCTTGTCCATGGTTCCTGCTCTAAGAAGTTTAGAGACTTGCTGGCTATTTTCTCCAATTAGTTGTTTCATTTGCAGAACTAATATTGGCCAAAGTTTCCCTATCTAGATAATCTTTATGGGCCCATTCCAATAGACCCATGGGCTACAGTATACTCATGGGAGCTTAACTCTACTCCCTTTCCAACTTGAAAAACGGGGGCTCTCGAGAGCCCATATGGTGCATTGGCTTCTTAGAGTCGGACCCACTTGGACTTATGCATATTCCCCATTCTAGCTCCATGGATGTGTCTGCTGATTCTGCTTGACTGTGTCAGGATGCGGACATCCATAGGAGGCTAGATGTCGGAGCTTGGGCCCTGAAAGCATATGTGCTGTGCAAAACCAGGGCTGCAGGTAACCTTCTCCCACAGACACAGTATTAGTTCCTGATGCACTGTCCGATTGCCCGTATCAGAGGCAGTCAAGGAACGTTCCCTTTTTCACGGCCCCAGACACCTGGACTAACTTAGTAGTGAGTGGCTGGGTGCGCAGCTTAATATCCAGAGGTTATTACGTTTCCCTTTTCTTTTTTCCTTTCTGGATCTAAACGATCTTTGTTGAGAAACTATAGTTCTGGATGATCATGGTTCAGTCCATACTGCCACTGGTACACAAGGATGATTGGATGTACTCCCTCTTTTTTCGGACACATATATTAAAGTAAATAGGTGCTCCAAAAGACATCCGTTCCCTGGTTGGGAGACGGTCACTATCAGTTCAGAGCTCTTCCCTTCAGACTCAACTCAGCCCCCAGGATGTTTTTACATATGAATGGCAATAGTGGCTGCTCACCTGAGGCTCAGAGAATTTCAGGTGTTTCCATATCTGAACGACTGCCCCCCCCCCTTACTGCTCCAGCCAGGTGTCATAGGCTGCGCGAACCAGATAGCATCTTTGATTCTTCAACGTATCACATCAGTAAGCAGTCAAGTGTGGGAATAAATATCACTTCCATTCTCCTCCAGCAAGAGCAATCCTACAAGCTTGTTGTTCTATTCTTTATCAGCCTCTGTCTGTTCCTTTAAAACCAACTCTAATTTACAGATATTTTTTTTTCACTGGTGGATCTAGCTGGGCAACTTGTTCATAGGCAGGCTGTCTCCCCCCCTTCCCCAGCCACAGTGGCTGCGGACACATCCCATCCAGAATGGGTGGGGGTATTTTGAGTGACAGATGGTCCAAAGTACATGGTCTTTCATGGAGACCAGGTTGCATACCAACATCGTAGAGATGGGAGCTGTCATACCCATGTTGCAAACCTTTCAGGATGTTCCCCCTCTGGGGACTATTGTAATGCACTCCTTTAACATGTCAGTTGTTTACCTTATCATCAAAACAAGGAGGAAACCTTTCTTTCCTTTTTTGCTGAGAGGCCGTGATGATTTGATGACAGGTCATTTCTTCACTCTGCTTTTGTACTGCATTACACATACTGGGGAAGTACTACACTCCGACAAACAGACTCAGTAGGTCTAGTCTGATCCTTCGAGTGGTCCCTTAATCAACCAGTTGCGAACATGACTTTTAACCAGTGGGGCCAAATTTTTTATGACATTCTTGTTTTCCTCCTAAACAATAAATTCAGCAGATGTTTTGCTCTTATCCCCACCCCCACCTCCACCCCGAAAGAATCCCTGAAGAATGCTTGGCTTCCCAATTGGCCACTGGTTTCTTTATACTTATCCACTCTCTACCATTAGGCTCAAAGTTTCTACAAAAGCCAGTAGGTTGAAGAGTGCTGTCTTACTCATTCTCCCTTTTTCCTTTTTGACCTTGTCATGTGTGGTTTCTCTCTTTCTCTCTCTCTCAGATCTCATCTAAAATATTCCCTTTGGATTCTGGGAATTTTTGCTATGCCAGAGAAACTGGAAGGAACAGACTGCTTAAGTGCAAATAGGGAACTGGACTGGCATTCACCAGCAGGATTTTTGTTAATTAAAAGTGCACACAGTATATATGCTCCAAATTTGGCCATGTGAAAGAAGTCAATATGATTAGCAGTAAAGATGCAATCAAAACAGCAAAAAGAGCTGCTCCTGACAGAATTGTGGAAGAAGGGAAAATATTACCAACTAGGAACACCAGAGTGTTGGTGGAAAATGATTATTCTGTATATACCAGATAGAAGCAAAACAATTTTTATCCCTACATTTGTTGGATGTTGAGAAGCAGATGTGAGATTCAAATTGCACTATATTCAGCTGTTTTTTTCCTATAGGACCAAAGCTGTTTTAGATGCAGAGCAGGGCAAAGAGGAAATAGTTTGCCCAGCAAGCTGAAGGGAACTCTGCTTCAAATTCTTCTGACAATAACAAAGCCCATAGAAAGAGATTGCCAGTGAAATCTTTTCTATTGTCCCAAAGGAAGACAATTGATAGAAAAAAGCCCAGGAGATGACTAGAAAATACAGGAGCACATTGAACTTGCACCAGAGACTTGTTGAGAAGATGAAGAAGACCAGGAAGAATTATAAAGCGTCATGCCTGTAAACTGCATTTTTGGACATGAGAACTGTACTTCTGCAACTAGTAGTGGCTGAAAATGCCTGGAAGTTTGTTGACTGCATAAAAGTGACTGAAGGACTTTAAAGCATAATTCCTACTCAGTCATCAGTGTTTAAAAGGGCAATAAAGGAACTGAAGATGAAACTAAGTAATAAAACATTTTTTCTTATTAAAATGTGTATAATAAATGTCTTTAAGTAAACTGCATGATGTATTGTAAAGTAGCTCTGTATAATGTGCAGAGACATTTTGTGTGTGGGAGGGTGGAGGGCTCATCAATGTCTGCTGTTTATGTTAGTGATATTAACATAAGAAAGGACTTTTTTCTTGACTCCAATGTACTAGTAGTATACAGAGTAACAAGATAAAAGCTGAATTGAGGCAATATAATGATCAGAAGTAATTTACATCATTTGATCTTCAGCCTGTGGGAATATGGATCCGTATCGTATCCGAGCTGGCAAAGATTACTAGCATCAGCTCCGAGCTCCAGACTCCTCCCCTTACCAATAATACACCTCCCCTGCCTTCCATCACCAGATCTCATTTGCCGTGATTTGTGAAGCCTCGTGTCGTTAGAGCTCCAACTAGTAGGGTGTTTTTTTACTGTAAGTTTTCTCAAGATTTTTGCTAATTTAGCCGTTTCAGCTTAGTATGGATACCCTTTCTTCCCTCCCATCGCTTTGGCATCATGTGCAGGTTTGTAGGTGTAGTTAGTTTAGTGTAGTTTGTCTGTGGTGCCCCCCCCCCTTAGTCAGTGTAGTGTGGTGAGTGGGTTTGTTGTTAGTTTTCAGAAAGAAAGTTTTTGATTGTTCTCTTTACTTTCTTCTTTAAACATGGCTGAAAAGCTTATTTTTAAGTGCTGCACAGTGTGTGGCCATAAGCTCTCCCTAGCAGATGGCCACACTCTGTGTGTATTGTGTTTAGGTGTGGCCCACCTGAATGTGGATTGCTTCATCTGTGCGGGGTTTAACCCCTCAGCGTTGAAGGATAGAAAAGCCAAGTTGGCCCTCAAAGGCCTTCTGCCTACCACTGAACCTCCCTCCTCATCCTCGGCTTCAGTCACAGTGGCTGCCATGACTGCCTCTCCTGCTTCTCTGCTTTTGGCCTCCCCTCCCTCCCCTCCTGTGTCTCAAACCCCTGCATCTAAGCTTGTGGTAGCAGAGCAGAGGAGAGGTAGAGAGAGGGAGAGAGAGTCGAGGACGAAGGAGAAGAGGAAGTGGAGCCTGGACCTCTCTTCACCGAACAAGTCTGCTAGGATCCATGACTCCCCTCGGCTCTGGTCTCTGAGGATCTCCCTGGAGGCACATCCAGTTTTCCGGGCCTCAGTTCCCTGACTGGCGATGTCGGAGTCCGTGGCCTCGTCTCTGTCGACTCGTTCTTTATCGGACATGGATCTGGATAAGATGATGAGGCGCTTTATCCGTACACAGATCCAGATGGGTGTCTTGCCAGCCCCCCTCCCTCAGGGGGGGGTTCACTTCCCTTTTTTCAACCCATTACTCCTTCCCCGATCCAACCTTCGGCTTTGGAGTTCTCAGATCCAAGGTTGGCCTTGGTCGGGGGGGGTTCGGCACCTATGGTCCTCACATCCTCAACGCCGGTAGCTGTCTGGAGCATCTCGGATCCGACAAGTTTGAATCCAAGCTGCTCGCTGATCCGGAGCATGGGGGGGGTCTGATCCGAGGGAGTGGAACCTTTACCAGCGGCTCAGACATTGTCGGTCCAGGTTCCCGCCCTCGGAGCTGCAACCACTTCATGTCTGGCTCCGATTCTCACATCAGACCCGGGGAGACCGGCCTCCTTATTGGCTTCCCAGGAGATCCGATCTCCTTTGACGTTCAATTTGGTAGAATGGGTCCTCTCCATTTGATAGAGTCCCCTGACTGCCCCCTCGGGCTCCGGCCAGACCCCCTCGGCTCTGTCTGCAGTCCCCTTTGTCTTACCAGAGGGACAGCCCATGCCAGAAGAGCCCCAGACTGTTCCCCCAGAGGAACAGATTGCTTGCAAGCGCACCACGGAGAGCCCCACAGGAGATGTGCTTCGCAAGCATACGTGCAAGCGGAGGCACTTGGACTCCCCCGAGTCCCTAACCGAGAACACAGATTTAGATGAGGGGGGGGGGCTCCCCAAGGTCACCTCCCGACAATGTCTCCTTTGGAGATGACATGGAGATCTTGCGCCAGTGGGGAGGTTGGTCTGCCCCCAAGCCGTCCTCTGATGAGTCTGTGTTTCTGGAGGATTTCAGCATGGGCCTGTCTATGTCTTGGGTGTCCCCTCCCATGGATCCTGAGAAGGAGCTGGAGGAGTCTCTACCCAAGTCCATGTCTCATGAGGACAAGGCTTCGTTCTCCGTGAAAATGGCCACTTTGAAAGCAGTATCTAATATGTCCATGCGACTCCTCTTCCATGCTACGGAAGGAGCGGCTCAGACGGCTGGGTCCTGTGTGTCCATGAAGCTTAACGCATCGCTCACGTTGTGCCAGTTTACTGAACCCTTTAAGGCGTCCTTTGCCAATCCTCCTTATGATGGCTCGACTCTCTTTGGTAAGACTATCAAGGAGACATTAGTCCAGAGTGAGAAGGACGGGAAGACACTGTCTGCCATCAGAATCTGCTTCTCTAACCCTCAAAGGTCTTTTTCCTGGAACCAGAGAGGGCAAAAGAAGATGTGGTTCTGGAAGTCTCAGTATTCCCGGGACACTCAGGGCTCTTCTTCCCCTAGAGGCAGAGGGGGGACAGAATGGATGCTGGCCCAGAGGCCGAGGGGGGGTCTGCCAAATTTCGGGTGTCGAGAACCTTTCTCAGGCAGACCCGGGCAGCAACCCTGAGGGGTTGCCCGACTGCTCTACTCTGGAAGCAGTCGGGGGACAATTGTCCTTGCATCCAGCAGCATGGGAGTCCATAACAATGGACTGCTGGGCGCTTCAAATCATATCCAGGGGATAGTCTGTCCCCTTCGTGGGTTCCCCCACATCTCCCAAACACCTTCCGGACATTCCACCCACGCAAAGGGAGGCAGCGGCACAGGAAATTTCCAAGCTGTTAGGAAAACGAGCCATCAAAGCCGTCCCCCCAGATCAGTCCAGATCAGGCTCCTACTCCAGGTTCTTTTTGGTGCCAAAGAAAACGGGGGACTTAAGGCCCATACTGGACCTCTTTACCCTGAACCTGTCAGTTGCCAAAGAAAAGTTCCAGATGGTCACACTACAATCCATCATGCCGTACCTGCAAGAGAGTGACTGGATGTGCTCGTTAGATCTCCAGGATGCTTACTATCACATAAAAATGCACAGAAGCTCCATGAGGTTCCTCCGCTTCCGGCTAGGGGCCAATCATTATCAATTTCAAGCCCTGCCCTTTGGTCTCAACACAGCCCCCAGGGTGTTTACCAAAGTGATGGCAGTGGTAGCGGCTCACTTGAGACTTCAGGGGATTCAGGTCTATCCGTACCTGGACAATTGGCTCCTCACTGCTCCCAGCAGGTGTCTACTTTCCCAAACCAGGGACTACTTTATGACACTCACCCTGAGATTGGGTATCATAATCCACACATCCAAATCTCTACTAGAGCCTGTACAGGTCATAGACTACATTGGTGCCAGGATAGACACACTCCAGGGCCAAGTGTTCCTGTCCTCGGAGCGAGTTCAAAACCTCAGGATACATGTGTCTCTAATTTACCATTCTCATCTTCCGACAGCAGAATCTGTGTTGAGGGCCCTAGGCTCGATGGTGGCGAACATAACTCTCCTTCCATGTGCTCGGCTACACATGCAGATTCTTCAGTGGACTCTGGCGGTTCAGTGGTCCCTGTTGGATTTACCACTATCCTACCCTATCTGCCAAAGCCCAGTGTGTTTGTCGTCGCTCATATGGTGGATGAGCCTCCGGACATTTTGGAGGGATGACCCTTTCTTCCAGCCCCAGCCCAAACCACATTGACCACAGATGCCTCCCAACTCTGGTGGGTGGGGGGGTATTGTTCGGGCAGGACAGTCCAAGGCATGTGGTCCCCCATAGAGACCAGCTTGCATATCAGTGTCCTAGAGATGAGGGCTGTCCTTCTAGCATTGCAGGCCCTTCATGCCTTTGTTCCTCGGGGGATGTTTGCTATTCAGACGAACATGTTGGTAGTCTGGTATATCAACAAACAGGGAGGGACCAGATCTTATCCCCTTTGTCGCGAGGCCATGAGAGTGTGGTAATGGGTGATCTCCACTGGTCACTTTCTTATAACAAGGCACATTCCGGGACAGTCCAACATCCTAGCAGACGGGCTAAGTCGGACCATTCTGATGCCTTACGATTGGTCTCTGAATCTGTCAGTAGCGGAACAGATCTTCAGCGAGTGGGATCAACCTTGCTGCAATTTCTTTGCATCTTCTTCCAACGCAAAGTGCTGTAGGTTTTTCACTCTGAACCCCCCTGCTGGGGGAGCCCCCAGAGACACTCTAGTTCATGCTTGGCCTCCCGGTCTTCTCTATGCTTACCCACCAGTTCCTCTTATCCCGAGGATTCTACAAAAAGCTTGTCGACTGGGGAACAAAGTAATACTCATTGCCCCATTCTGGCCTCGCCAGGTATGGTTTCCCTTCCTTTGATCTCATCTTCTGGCTCCACCTTGGATCCTAGATCCCATTCGGGATCTGATTTCACACCCATCAGGCGTACCTCATCCGACTCTGGACAGCCTGAAGCTCACTGCTTGGCTGCTCCAGTTTCCCATGATTGCCAGGACTCCCGGACTTTCCTTCTCGGTTAAGTCCATTTTGGTGGCTGCTCATAAGTCGTCAACCAGAAAGGTTTATCACAGCAAGTGAAAACGTTTTTCTTTCTGAGCTTCTCAGAGGAGTTTAGATCTCTTCACGGCACCTGTTTCCGCCATTCTTGATTTCTTAGCTGACATCTTCCAGCATGGTGCTAACTCTTCTACTGTTAAAGTTCAGTTGGCTGCCCTTTCTCATTTTCATGTGAATGAGAATTTTACATCCCTGGCATCTTCTAGACTGTGTAAAGCTTTTATTAAAGGCACTTTTTTGTTACGCCCCCCGGTCAAAGATCCTGTTCCCCCATGGGACCTTACTGTGGTTCTCCAAGTTCTGGTCGCTCCACCTTTTGAGCCTGCCGCTACTGCTGATCTAAAATTTCTATCGTGGAAAACGGCTTTTCTGGTCGCTATTACCTCTGCTAGAAGGGTTTTGGAATTACAGGCCTTGTCCATAAAATTCCCGTACATGATTTTTCATAAAGATAGAGTGTCCCTTCGAACCAATCCATCTTTTCTTCCTAAGGTGGCTTCACCAGTCAATATCAATCAGACTATAAATTTGCCTGTGTTCTTTCTCAATTTTACCAACAGGATGGAATATAAACTACACATGTTGGATGTTCACAGACAGTTACGATTCTATTTACACAGAACAACACATTTTTGTAAATCTGATCAATTGTTTGTTTCATTCTATAGACCCTTATTTGCCAAGCCTATTTCCAAGGTCACTATAGCGAGATGGATTTCTTCATGCATCCTGCAGGTCAATAAGGACAAAGGCATGTCTCCTCCAGGTCAGGTTAAAGCTCATTCCACTAGGTCCTTGGCTACTTCTGCAGCTTTCTGGTCTAGGGTGTCTTTGGATAACATTTGCTCTGCAGCTACTTGGTCCTTATTTCATGCGTTGATCTCCCATTACAAATTGGATTTGACATCTAGAAGGAGAGCATCCCTTGGCTCCACAGTGCTCTGGAATATCCTTCCATGAGGGCCACCCAGAAGTTTAGTAGCTTAGGGACTCTGTCCCACAGGTTGAAGATCAAATGAAGTAAACTACTTCAGATAAAGAAGTTATGTACTCACCATAACGTTCCATCTGAGTAGTTGTACTTCATTTGTCTTCAGTTGTCCCTCCCTCCTTCCCCCGGACCTTTGGCGCATGGTCAGCTATAGTATAGGTCACAAGTATGTTATCAGGTCGGGTTATAAGTGTAAGTTCAGCAAAGTCGATCTGGGGATGGAAGGCAGGGGAGGTGTATTATGTGTAAAGGGAGTAGTCTGGAGCTCGGAGCTGATGCTAGTAATCTTTGCCGGCTCAGATCGGATACGGATCTGTATTCCCACATGTTGAAGACAAATGAAGTACAACTACTCAGATGGAACATTATGGTGAGTACATAACTTCTTTTTTTGATCTTTTGGCTGTGGAGGGAATGCAGTGACCATATTATATGTCTATTAAATTATAATCTCCCTATTTTATACAAGTGGAAGTATGGGAAAATGGTCTTTTACTTATGTTGTAGAAATGGACTTTCTATCTTAGACAACAGACTAGAAAATAGAAAGCATGACAAATGGTAGGTCTGCAGCATTTGTAAAGAGTTGTTCCTAACAGTTTCTTTCTATCAAGTGCCATCAGTGGGAGACTATATGTCTTCAGCTACAAGCAGTTAACCAGGAGTGTCTGAAGAATGTGCTGTGAGGCATTTGTGTAAGAAACATATGATTAGTATTTGAAGGGGGACTGGCAAGCAGTTCATTGAAAAGAAATGAAAGCTTAATATTGACAGAAGTGAATACCTTTGTAAGTAGTAGAATTTCTAGGAGTCTTAATACTTTAACATTAAATGTAACCATTCATGATTAAGTTTATTAATTTAAGGGCACTATTTCTTAAGGGTACAAATCAGTTAGCTGAGAACATGCATTTTTTCATATTGGTGTGTATTAGGGTTTATAGATAGGACAAGGACAGGTGGAACTTTAGAATAGGTAAAGCCTGTGGGTATAGGTTTTTGTTTGTGGTCACTGCCCCAAATGGATGGGTAACTTCCTTTTTGGAAAGTGTATATTGTTTGTGAATTAAAAGGAGTGGGGTGTAAAATGTATTTAGTTTCTTGAATGTTTTTATTGAAGCAAAAAAAGTCTAGGAAAATGTGACTTGAGTTTAAACAGAGATGAGTAGTAGTGATTGCATACAAGTTCAACCTACCAGGCATGGCTAAGTTGCAAGTTGGAAACATATATTCAAAAGAACTGTCATGCAGAATAAGTGAAAATAATAGCTTCTTATCAGAGTAACTGCCTTATCGATTTTGTTTTGGAATGCCAATGGTACTGCAGTTATTAGCTGAGAGTACTGAATTAAGAAGTATAGGATACAAACAGCAATGTTTCAGGAGGTGTATTTGTTTAGAAATGAGCATGTGAATTCAGCAAAGAAGGGACTTCAGAATGGAAATTCAGCAGAGTATCAAGAACAAAGGAAAAACTATAACAGTTCTGATTGTGAGAGGGTTACAGTAGTGATAGAATATGAGTAAGACTAATGGTAGATTTGTGGTAATAAGGGATTATTGACACATAAGGAG
This sequence comes from Protopterus annectens, assembly GCF_019279795.1. Classification (NCBI taxonomy): domain Eukaryota; kingdom Metazoa; phylum Chordata; order Ceratodontiformes; family Protopteridae; genus Protopterus; species Protopterus annectens. Next base: position 251,546,091 of record NC_056746.1, on the reverse strand, counting down.
GATTACACTGACATGTATTTATATTCCATCGAAAACTACTATTATGGAGCTTGAGAGACTTTGGGGGAAATTGTTTATGGGTGGGGATGGGAACTTGATTTGCAATAATGAGGATGTATCAGGGGGACTTGGAAAGTAAAATATAACAAAGGTGGGTAGATTTCTGAAAAAAGTGTATAAGATAAAAAATAAAATTGCAGTTTAGAAAAGAAAAAAAGCAATTTTACAAATACTTTATAAGAGTTTTTGCCTCTCAGTGAGACTGTATCACTTATGGGGAAGATGGAATGATAGATGTGTTCAAGACAAATGCATTGCAGTTCCATGAGTAAGAGCAGCCTTAAGTAACAGTGTGAAAGCAGTGACTTTCTTCAACTCTTGACTGCACAGATGTTGAGACTCCTCAGGTTATGTATCCAAGTAAAGGGAAAGTCAGATATGGAGTGCAAGTGTGTGTGTGTGTGTGTGTGTGTGTGTGTGTGTGTGTGTGTGTGTGTGTGTGTGTGTGTGTGTGTGTGTGCAAGCACTTATATGTACATTTACACCTGTTTGTTGAATGCAAGGATTATGTAACTTTTCAAGTTTGATTTTGAGTATGGAACTGATATAGAAGTGGAATTTCACAATGATTGTATGGATTTTACAATGCCTTTCTTTTAATTATTGGAAAATCTGACAGATGTGACACTAAATACTTTGAACTTGTATGAAAATGATACTTCATGTTCATGTAGACAGTGTAGGCATCATAACTTGGTGAGTTATTTAACATAAATGATTTTATCACTAGGAGTATGCAATTGATAACTTATTATTGTTTTCTTCTACATCTTGGCTAGATTTAACCCTTTTGATTTCAGAGAATTAGAAACTAATTTTTACTAACTGACCTAACCAAGAATGCCAAATTTAAAACTCCAAGAGCAATATAAAAGAAACAATGCAAGTATGCAAATCTTAAATGAAGGCGTTCTAAATACTCGCCCAAAAACAACAATCTGAGAGCAGTTGCAGTTCCCTATGCGCAGAGAAATGCCAACTGCATTTGTGAGTATATGCTGCAGGAAAGCATCCCACAGGTTAACAGATAAGTTTATAAGTAATTAGGCAGTAGACAAGGAGGCCATTAAGGAGCCTAGCCTAGATCCTCAACTGCCCAAAGTACTGTCTGGTTGTGTGACATACTCGTTGTTAAACAGTAGGCAAATCAAAGCTGAGGGAATTAAAACCTGTACCACCAGAATTAGCTTGTCAGCTCATAGCCTTAGTCCTTTGTATTTATGTTCCCTTCTTGTCCAAAAGGTTAGCAACTGATGCAGCATGCTATATAAAGCTGACCATTAACTTGTCCTATTTTTTTAAATGTCTTGAAACATTGTAGGAAATTGATATTTGTAGGTAGGGTCAAACTCTAGCTAGAACTATTGTTTGAGTAGACCAACTGCAACTTTTGCAAAACAGTGAGCTTAAAATAACATATCTGCTGAGTAATAAAAGTAAAACCTATCCAAAGCATATATTGCTGTTATGACTTCAGTCTTTAAAAAACTTGTAATAATAAAATTGATATTTTGTTAGTCTTCATTTTTTTAATGTGCTTTCTCCCAAGGATCTTGACTGATTGCACTTCAGATTTTGCCAGTTTGGTTCACTGACTTTGGCAGAATGGGAGTGGGGTATTCCTTGGACAGAGGAGAGCGCTATGGCCTGTTCATTCTTGCCTGAGAAGTCCCATCAGTTGTGTGCCTCGGTGTTGAGTGTTAGGCAGTAGAGAGTGGGTCAGTTTCTAGGTCCTGGGGGTGTTCTACCCTCTCCTGTGGGAGCACCCATCTTCAGCAATTCCTCTAAGCCGACAATGGTAAACGTACCTCTGCATGCTAGTTTTCCGCAGCTACTTAGTGCAAATTTATTTTGGTAGCATAAGCTCAGCCAACTTGTAACTCCATTGAGTGAATACATAGTGCTCCTGCTAGGTGCCACACATGTGGTGAGCCAGTGTCACTTCCCTTTCTTCCAGGATTGGCAAGTCAGCAGTGCTTGAATACTTCTTCCTCCCATGCCATTCCTACAGGCTCCAGAGCTGCTAGTCAGACTTGGTTTGTGTCATACATGGGGCTTTATCCCACTATACTATGCTGCTGTCTCATTTTGTTGTTATTCTTATAGGTTGTGGCATACACAATTACATTAGCATGATGTTTTCTTACAATGCATGTTGCACCTCCTTCTCTGAATTTGATACTAGGTGCACATTCTAATATATAATTATACCAAATAACAGTCCTTGAAAATTTATTAAAGTTATGTTAAATTGGTTTGGAGATGAAGCTAGAATCAGGTAAAGCAAATTCTGTCATTCTCAGTACATAAATTCCCCAGATGATGTAATTCTATTCATTGAAAGCATGCACATGTGCTTGGTAATGTGACCTGTGCAGGTAACATGAACCTGTATGTTTTTCATCAAAAATACAGAAAGGTAAAGCATATTTTATGTTATTAAATTAAAAATCAGTTTATGTAATGGTAAAAGGTTTGCCTGCTTTTGCAAATATGAAAAGTGGTGCTTATGCTTTTAGTAGCTATTTATATATGAGTCTGTATTACATATTCAAACGCTTAAATGTTCGAATCACTAAAGGTCGACCTTTAGTGATCGAACATTTAAGTGTTCGAATATAAATAAAAATTAAAAAAAAATGAAAAAAAAACTGAAGAGTGTAAGCAGGGGGGCAAGCCCCCCTGCGCCTCCCACACCCCCGCTACTTAAATATGCCAACTCCAAGATCTCGCTACAGTGTAGGGAGTGGGAAATTTCTTTTTCCACACTGTAGCGCACTGAAGTGCGATCTCAGAGTTGGTATATTTAAGTAGCGGGGGGGTGGTGCAGGGGTCTTGCCCGCTGCTTAAACCCTTTTATTTTTTTTTAATATTATTTTTTTACATATTAGAACTTTTGAATGTTCGATCACTAAAGGTCGACCTTTAGCAATTCGAACATTTAAGCGTTCGAATATGTAATATAGACCCTTTAAATATAATATGCATTGAGTTACAGACGGTGTCAGCTGAATTTTTTTTCTGTAATTGTGCTCTTGGGACTTTTTCACATCTACACAATCCCTGATGATCTGAAAATATTAATGTGTAAACATTCTTTTACTTTATTGCATAATTACTACATCATTTCAGTTGTTGGCATTTTTCTTCTACTAAAGTAACTGACTTCTTCAGATTTGAAAACTTTAACATGAGATGCTGCATTACACTGAGGGATAAAATCCTGACAGCAGTGCAAGAAACCTGGGTTTGATTACCAGACCTAGTTTCCTGAGAAATTGGGTAGGGCAGGTGGAAATTGGTATGAGTGTTGCTCTTTCCAGCTTGCCTATCAAGAGAAAATTCACTAGCAGATCATCTGTGGCTGTTAGTCATTGAAGTTCTTGTGTGAGGTGAGACAAAAAACAAGGCATAAAACAAACAACTTACTGCCCTCCCATGACAGATGACCCAAGTGTGACTCTTACCTTTAGTGACAGTGTTACTTAAGTCAGATAGTGGAGGAGCAAATCAGTCTTTAGGGAAAGTGGTGCTTGATTGTCAAGAACTGGGAAGGCCAAAAAAAAAAAAAAAAAAAACGAGAGATGTGTGGGAGTGGAATTTCAAATGTTTTGGCTTGTTCTGTGCTCAGAATGATTCCACATCATATTTCACTAATTTTCTGAATGGCAAACTATCACTGACAAGTTCAAACCTTTGTTTATTAAAAGATGACTTGTATATTTAAATTCTTTAATTCCTGTTTTGCTCTTTCTCAGCCTCATCAGTATTTCAGTTTTTGTTTCATGCTCTTTAGTTTAATCCCATACTTGTGCGTCACCATTTATATTAACACTACTATAAAGACACTTAATTATATGTGCAACATGTCTCTGAAATAGGATCAATTTGAAATGTTGAGACCTACTTGAGTGAGTCCCAATATACAGAGAGTGAATGGCCAAAAAACGGACTTGTGTATAGTAAGGCTAAGATGCCATATATTTGAATATTCCTTTTTCTCTGAAGTATGGTGATCTTGGAGTTGATATATACAAGTTTAGGGAGTGGTGGGGGGCTTTCCTCCACATGGGGGTGCAGGGTGTTTTAAGTAGAATGCAATTTTTGAGATTTGCTCTTCTCTGTGTTTTCTTTTTTTTTTGGCTTTTCACCATTTTGCATTTTGAGTGCTCACATTTTAGCAGGGAGCCCTCTGAAATACTTTAGATGCTGACAAAATATGAAATAGAAGTTCATAGGTTCATAGGTTCATACTAGGCTATCTGCCCAAGGGCATTTATAAGCCTATCCCAAAATTTTGTGGCTTTCACCACCCCTTAAGTTTGAAAGGTCCTGTGCCCATTAGTTTACCGTGCCTCTGTCCAGCAGTGACACTGAGGTGATCCCCGGGGGGTAAACCTGCGATCTCCCATCCATTGGTCAAGATTTCTCTTGAACAGGGCCAGCGAGGTGCTCTGCCTCACATGTACCGGGATTTTGTTCCACAACATAGGGAGTGTCTGGGTGATGAATCTGTCCCTCCAGCATGTCCTATTTATAACTGTGTTAAGGTTTAAGTCTCTTCCTCTTGTATTTCTTGTGGATTTAGATTTTTTGAGGTGGAGCATGTCCATCAATTCCGGGTTTGACATGGCCTTGTATGTTAGGCACAGGTCACCTCTGAGCAGACGGTATGCGACTGAATAGAGCTGGAGTTCCTTCAGTCGGGCAGCATAAGTCATATTTTTGAGACCCTTTATCCTTTTGGTGAGGAACTTTTGGGGCCTTTCCAATTGCTGCAGGTGTCGGGTAAGATACATTCCGAATAGGGCATTGTACTCAATCATTGGTCTGTTGAGTGATGAGTAGAGGGGAACAATGACCTCCCTTGATCTAGATGTGAATCCCTTCATGATCAGGTGGGCAATGTAGAAGGTTTTCCTAACTACCTTGGCAACGTGGGTGTCAAATGAAAGGTTTCTGTCAACCTGGGTCCCCAGATCCCTGATAACCTCTTCTGTGCTTAGTGGATTGCCACCTATATGGTAGCTAGGGGTAACCTTGTTTTTCCCGAAGGGTATGACTATACATTTTTTGGCGTTTAACTTTAGGCCATGGCTCTGGCACCAGTTATCCGTTTCTATGAGACCCTTCTGGAGGATATGTGTCTGATGTGTTTTCAACTATGGCGCCCAGTTTGCAGTCATCTGCAAACTTAGTCAGCCATAATCCTCCTGTGTTTGCCTGTACTTCTGAAAAGTAGATGCCGAACAAGAGGGGGCCTAGGACTGAGCCTTGTGGGACACCACTTGTGACCGACTTGGAGTCTGACATGGCGCAAGCTATTCTGACCCTGTGGGTTCTGTCACTTAGCCAGTTTGCAAGCCATCTTGTGACGTATGGGTTTACATTTAAGTTGGTGAGTTTTTTGATGATACCCGAGTGGGGTATTGTGTCGAAAGCTTTTGCAAGGTCAAGGTAGGCTGTGTGGACTGCCTTGCCCTCATCAATGGCCTTGGTGACCGTTTCAAAAAAATCAACCAAGTTTAAAAGGCATGATCTGCCCTTGACAAAGCCAAACTGGGTTGAATCCAATGTCTGTAAGTCCCCTATGTCTTTATTTATGAGTTCCATTATGATCCTCTCCATAGCTTTGCAGACTAGGCTTGTCAAGCTGATGGGGCGGTAATTACCAGGCTCAGTGGAGGCACCGCCTTATGAAGTGGGACCACAGTTGCCGTACGCCACTCCTTGGGTACGTATCCTGAGGTGAGGCTAAGATTAAACAGCTGCCCTAACGGCGGGTTTAATTCCTCATTGAGTTTGTGGAGCACACAACTGGGGACACCATCTGGTCCCATAGATGCTGCGTTTTTTGCCTTGGAGAGAGCGGTTTTCACCTGAGCGTTTGAGATGTGTGGGAGGCTACAATCCGCTGGGATAGATGTCTCTCCTTTTGGGGGGAGGGGGGGGAGAAATTTGCACTGAACCTGTCAGCCAGTATGTTGGCAATGTCTGTTGGTTCAGTGATTTTTACATCATTTTGAACTAATTCTGAGCATATCTGGGGAGTTTCCTCCCAGGTTTCTAACATAGCTAAAAAAGGCCTTATGATTGTCTTTTGAGTCCTTAGCGACTTTTCTTTCGAAATTTGCCTTGGATGATTTTATGAGCGAATCGTAGTTTTTTACTTGTAGTGATCAAGGGTGTCTTCCCTTTTAAGGATTTTGCTCTGTCTTGTAGTAGTTTTCTCCTTTTATTGTAGAGCTTGTTAATGGCTGGGGTCCACCAGACTGGGCGCTTGCCTTTGGTGCAAAGAGTCTTTGTTTTCTTTGGGATTGCCTGATCCATGCAGTCCTGGAGGTGCTGATAGAAGGCATTTGTAAGTGATTCAGCTGTTTGGGTAATGGTTTCCGCTGGCTCGGGGGCCTTGAAGGAAACCACACCAGTCTTAAGAAGTGTGAAGCTGGCTTTTGAGAAGTTCTTCACTGTGATCTTTTTTATTTGGGGTGGGGGCGGGATGTGGACTTCCAGTGAGATTAGTTTATGATCTGATCTCACCAATGAGGGGTACACCTTTGGTGCTGAACATTGTGTCCCCATGTTCATGATGATGAGATCTAGTATGTTTTCTCCTCTTGTGGGGATGGTGACTAGTTGTTCCATGGCATTTGAGTTTATGAACTCTAGGAACCTTTGGGCTAGAGTGTTGGGGCTTGAGTAATGATCCCAGTCTATATTCGGGTAGTTGAAATCACCTAATATGATGGTGTTTGGAGATACATTTATCCCCTCGAGTGTTTTCAGGAAAGCTGTGTGATGTTCCTGAGTTTGAGAGGGTGGCCTGTAACATGCTATAAATTGCAGAGCAGTCTTTCCTACGGTTACTTGCACCTGGATGGTCTCCGATGCTTCGTACGTTGCCACCAACCTGGAGGTGTGGGTATCCTTGATGAATATGGATACCCCCCCTCCTTTCTTGGTGTGGTCCGGATTTTGGGGCTGGAACACATGATATGAGATAAAACCTGATAGTGCCGGGGTGCTCTCAGGAGCCTTGAACCAGGTTTCAGTCACAGCACAGACATCGATGTTCTCCATACTGAGAAGGACTTTGAGTGCGTGCATCTTGAGGTTTAGACTTCTGGCATTGAGCAGCATTACCCTTAGTTTATTTTCTTTTTTGTGTTCTATGGTGGTAGGTTTAGAATTTGAGCCTTGCCTAAAAAAGGCACTATGGGGGTGGCAAGAGCCTTTGCCAGTATCCGGAAGCCCAGGGGTGACAGGTGCAAGCCTTCCCTTGCGAAGCAGCGTGGCTTGTCCAGCATGTCATCCCAGGCAGACAGACATTGGATCCCCTTTGAATGACACCAGAGATTAAGCCAATTATTAAAGCTGATCATCTTGTCTCTGTATTGTGGCATCATTCTTGGTGAAGGTAGGATACTGCTCAGGGTCAGGGTCATACCTGCCTGGGCTACATAATCAGAGAGCTCCTCTATGTCTCTTTTCATGTAGTCCAGGGAGGTACGTCTCAGGTCATTCACGCCAGCATGGACAATGACTGAGTCATACTTGTACTTGCTGTTGAGTGACCTGAGTGCTTGCGTTATGTGGCGGATTCTAGTGCCCAACAGGCAGCTTACTGTGACCTTCTCCTTACCCAGTCTGGTGAGTGGGATGTCAGTGTGTCTGACTATGGAGTCACCTATGATAAGTGTGTCTGGCATTGTGTTTGGCCTTAAGGGCTGTGACTGTTTGGCACACTGACTTTGTGGTCTATGTGTTGCATGTGTTGTGTCATGAGCTGGCAGTTGTTTGGGTGTCTGCTTTGGTGGCCTCTGCTGTTTTGGTAGATTTTTGATCAGAGCCTCCGAGTATGTCTTTGTGTGTTTATGTGTATGATTTGAAGTTGTGATAGTACTATGTGAGACTGGGTTTGTGGTGTGTGTGGTTTCCTTCTCCTCCTGTCTGGTCTTGCCAGTCTTATGTTGAGAGAGCTCGGCCTCCAGTTTGGCTATATAGTTGCATCTCTCACATGTATTTGTGTTTTGTGGGAGAAGGAGAGGGTTGTCTGTGTACATGAGGCAATTGTAACATTGCTTCAATATTCCCAGATTCACCAGCTGGGCAGGAGAGGACGGTAGCAACTGACCCCTCGACATGCTAGAAGGAGAGGACAAAGAACTTTCTGTTAATTGAGTTTGAAAAGACTTCGAGGGATGTGGGTGATTGATAGAGGGGTTTTAGGATGGTGGGGTACTATGTATAATAAAGAAGTGCTATATCAGAGTAGAAAGTACTTTAGGAGCAAGTGCAAGCTTCCCAGCTAGAGAATAGTCTCCTTAGGAATCAAGTATAGCTGGATCTTTCAGATAGAGTATAGGCTGTTTTTGGTTAGAAGTAGAGTTCAAGAAGAGCTGTTCTAAGGGAAAAAATGAAGAGTTGACTTTAGGTAGCCTGAATAGTTTAACCCCAATTAACCGCCGCTGCTCTTGTGTGCTCCTGTGGCAACTCCGCGCTAACGCGCGCTTTAGCGTGCTTTATAGCAGGGGGTTGAAAAGAGCTGGGAATTGATCCAAAATGTCCAGTGGACTACTAGTTTCTGGCTGATACCACTCCAAAATGGACAAATAGGCTGCTCAGTGCTTCCCACTCCCACTGGTAAACAAAGAAGCTTCCTTTCTTCCAAATAAGGATATGGAACAGTTTCAGGAACCAAGACAAAGCCCAGAGATCAGCAAACTCTGATACTGGACTATTCTAGTTCAGTAAGGCGGGAAACAAGATATTTTTTTTTTTCCAGAACAGAGAAGAAAAACAGTCAATAAATGCTTTAAATGCTATAAATCGGCTAGCGCACTTGCGTGTGTAGCCTACAGATACAATTTGCAACAATTGGAAACTTAAAGTGCAAAAAAACAGTTTAGACACAATAAATCAGTTTAAATGCAGTAGCAAACAGGCGAAAATGCAATCGCTAGACAGTAAACAGTAGAAAAGCCACAAAAATTATACTTATATCAAGAAAAAGTCACTCTCTTGCTCTCTGCTGCTTGAATCACTCTGCAGTACACCACGAGGAGCTGTGCTGAGTTAATATCAAGCTAAAAAGGCGCGCTTTAGCATGCTTTATAGCAGGGGGTTGAAAAGAGCTGGGAATTGACCCAAAATGGCCAATGGACTACTAGTTTCTGGCTGATACCACTCCAAAATGGACAAATAGGCTGCTCAGTGCTTCCCACTCCCACTGGTAAACAAAGACGCTTCCTTTCTTCCAAATAAGGATATGGAACAGTTTCAGGAACCAAGACAAAGCCCAGAGATCAGCAAACTCTGATACTGGACTATTCTAGTTCAGTAAGGCGGGAAACAAGAGATATTTTTTTTTTGTTTTGTTTTTTCAGAACAGAGAAGAAAAACAGTCAATAAATGCTTTAAATGCTATAAATCGGCTAGCGCACGAGTGTGTAGCCTACAGATACAATTTGCAACAATTGGAAACTTAAAGTGCAAAAAAACAGTTTAGACACAATAAATCAGTTTAAATGCAGTAGCAAACAGGCGAAAATGCAGTCGCTAGACAGTAAACACTAGAAAAGTCACAAAAATTATACTTATATCAAGAAAAAGTCACTCTTTTGCATATTTGTACTTTCCCTAAATCAAGCTAAAGGTCTACAATTTGTAACTTAAATAATGATTTTGTCAAATAAAACTTAACACTATGCACTAGGAACTACTGTTTTTGACATGACAGAGGCCACTTCAGCTGTATGAAGCAAAATAGTGCTCTATCTTATGTTTTTAGTAAGATCTTGTTGGTCTGTACAAATGCATATATTGATGGCTTAGCAACAGTAACTGTGCTCTTATACCTTTCTGTAAGTTCACTGTGGTTTTAACCACATCAGTTTTCTGCTTCAGGTTCAGCTTTCAGATCTGCTCTTCAGTGCTACTGGAAGTTTAATGTTGTTAATATGCTGTATGGATAACTCAGCATGATCTGTGTAAATATGATCATCTCTTGGCAAGTACCTCAAGCAGTAACTAAATCTTCATATTCTTTTACCAACTTATCCAACTGAACATTTATTGATTGATGCTGACTGTGCATTCACACTGTGGATCCTTTTCACCAAGCCAAGCATTTAACATTTCAGTCAGCCTAAAATTGAAGAAGCATTCACTATATTAACTATCATTTAAGCTCTTTCTGACTATTCAGTTTTTAATGATGAGTAGAATAAGTAAAATGTTTGCACTGTGACCTAAAATTGCTTTCTTCCAGACCCAGAACTTTCAATCTTTCAGAAAACATTTCATTACAGTTTGCACAGTGTGTAGTCTAAACATCACACTTTGAGTACTAATTGTAAGGTTTTATCCAAGATGTCCAACTAAATTTCCAGTGGAGACTTTTGTATATTTTTTTCTTTCACACAGTTTACATTGTGCACATTCTGAAGAAAAGCTGTGCCCAGATTTAATACATTTTCATGACTTTGTTTCCACACACTGCAGTCTATTTAAATGAAAAAAAAATGTTTTATTTTCTACTCTTTAGCAAAGTGACTTTTTTTTCGCATTTGCTGTCATAGGACATACTAGTGGTCACAACTCATTCAGAACTTATCAGCATGTTTTGTGTAGACTTTGTGTTTGCCAGGACATTCTGCACTGATGTTCTGTTTCAAGTCATTATCATCATTTTCATGTCTCTGAATCTCTAAACACATTGCACTCTTCTGTGACCTCTTTCAGCTATGACTCAAAAGTTCATTTGATCTGCATGCATCATTTGTTTTACTTAACGAAACCCTGATTCTCAGTACTTTTCCCCTCATCAGTTTTATTTTGAATGAATGAATCTTAACTTATCACAGGTTTTTGCTTGATAATTCAGTAACATAGTCCTCAGTAGTCTTAATGGGAAATTGTGTCTGTAAAGAGAAAATGGCAAGTACATGGAGAAGCATGTAATGCTGAAGCTTTTGTTTAATCTGAGAACTTTACTTGTTTCTGCATCTTGAAATTGCAATATACCATGAATTTTCAGGAATTTTTCAGGCTCATTTGCCTACTAGAGTCGGCAAGAAGGTAACAGTGTATCTTTTCATGCTTCTTGAACTTTCAGTTTTCAGCGAACTATGGTAGGAATTTCTAGATTCGCAGTTCTATTTGTGAACCAAATTGCCCTGAGGGGAAAGGTTTCTAGGTAGATGCAGTTGCACCGTTTCCTGAAAGAAAAATGACACAACTTATTTTTGATTATGTTTACTGTTGTGTAATATTTGATATTTGTGATGGTTTGTTTGTATGTAGTCATCTTCACCAGTATTTACTTCAGACTTTGTAGTGAATAAAAGGTATCCGGCCACATTATATGCAGTCTCAGCTTTATGACAGGATGGAGGCATAAGATCTGCTAAAAATGTAAACTAAATTAGATCAGATACTACAGCTCTTTACCACCATATAAAGAGTCTCAAGTTTTGTGAGCAAGAACGTGCTTTCTTCTTGTAGGTTGAGATTTACTGTTGGTGTAACCTTTCCAGATTTCCATTCCTTCCCTGGAATCAGGTACTGGAAAACCTTTCAGTCCTTCCTGACTCTCAGGTTCATAGGTTGGTACTAGGCTATCAGCCCTAGGGCCTATACAAGCCTAGCCATAACAATTCCCTGGCTATTTCTTCCCACATTATTTACTTTCCTGGACCCCTGTGTAGCAGGGCGACTGACGTGATCCCTGGGGTGAATTTCCTTTCTCCCATCCAATCGTCAAGGTTCCTCTTGAAGAGGTCCAAAGAGGCACTCTGCTTGACATGTATGGGCAATCTATTCCAGAGTCTGGGGAGTCTCTGGGTCAGGAACCTATCCCTCCAGCATGTTTTATTTATTGTGATGACAAGGTTTAGATCCCTGGAGCGTGTAGCTCTGAGGGATTGGGATTTCTTTAAGTGCAGCATGTCCAACAGCTCTGGGTTTGACATGGCCTTGTATGTTAAGCAGAGATCGCCTCTGAGTAGACGATATGCGACACAGTATAGCTGGAATTTTTTAAGGCGGTCAGCGTAGGGCATCTGCTTTAGGCCTGTGATTCTTTTAGTGAGGTATTTCTGAGGCCTTTCCAGTTGTTGCAGATGTCTTGAGAGGTACATACCAAATGGGGCATTGTATTCTATAATGGGTCTAATGAGGGATGAGTACAGTGGGACAATGACCTCCTTTTTTCTGGATGAAAAGCCCTTCGTGATGAGGTGTGCCACATAGAAAGATTTCCTGACTGTTGTGGCGATGTGGTTATTGAAGGTGAGACCACTGTCCACCTGTGTCCCTAAGTCTCTTATCACACTTTCTGTGTTTAGTGTACTGCCACCTATGTGGTAATTCATGGATACATGTTTTTTCCCAAAGGGGATAACAATACATTTCTTGGCATTGAGCTTGAGCCTATGGCTCTGGCACCAAGCATCTGTTTCTGTAAGGCCCTTTTGTAGAGTATCCACATCATTTGAGGATTCAGTAATGACTCCCAGTTTGCAGTCATCTGCAAACTTTGTTAGCCAGAGTCCCTTAGTGTTGACCTGTACTTCAGAGAAGTAGATGCCAAACAAGAGCGGCCCCAGGACTGAACCCTGAGGTACTCCACTTGTCACTTGTCTGGAGCTGGATTTGGAGTCGGCTACTTTTACAGTGTGGGTTCTATCAGTAAGCCATTTAGCAACCCATTGGGTGACATAGGGATTAATGCCCAACTTAGTAAGTTTATCTATGATTCCAGAGTGGGGGATGGTGTCAAAGGCCTTGGCAAGGACTAGATAGGCTGTGTGGACCACCTTACCCTTGTCCATGGCTCTGGAGACTGATTCAAAGAAGTCAATCAGGTTCAGGAGACAAGATCGGCCCTTCACAAACCCAAACTGGGTGGGGTCCAGTGTTTGAAGGTTGCCAATGTCTTTGTTTATAAGTTCCATGATAATACGCTTCATGGCCTTGCAGATAAGGCTTGTTAGACTGATGGGACGGTAGTTTCCAGGATCCAAGGTGGATCCCCCCTTGTGGATTGGGATAACTGTAGCTGTGCGCCACTCAGTGGGCACGAAACCTGAGGTGAGGCTATGATTAAACATGACACTTGGGTGAGGTGCCAGTTCATATTGTAGTTCATGTAGTACACAGCCCGGGATGTCATCTGGTCCCATGGATGCTGTATTCTTGGCTTTAGAGAGTGCGTTTTGTACCTGTGTGGCCATTATTACTGGAATTTGGCAATCTTCCGGTATTGAGATGGGCCATTTAGGGGGTGAGAGGGGGGTGAAGTTGGCACTAAATCGATCTGCCAGGATATTGGCAATATCCTTCGGATCAGTATATTTAATGCCATTCTATTTAAGCTCAGAGCAGATCTGAGCATTGCCATTTAGATTCTTGACATAGTTATAGAATGCTCTGTGGTTGTCTTTGGCAATTTTATTTTCGTAACTAGCTTTGGAGGATTTTATGAGGCATCTCAGTTTCTTACTGAGGCTAGTAAGGGAGTTTTTTGCATCCTGGGATTTTCCTCTTTTCTGCAAAAGTTTCTTCCTTTTGTTGTAAAGTTTGTTTATGGCAGGGGACCACCAGATTGGCTTCCTTTTTTTGGATGAGAGCATTTTGGTTCTATTTGGGATGGCACAATTCATGCATGAGTGGATGTGCTTGTACAGTGCCTTAGTGTAGGATTCAGCAGTTGAACTTTCAGTTCCCGTCTGCATGGGTGTCATGAAGTTTGTCACTTCTGACTTGAGTAGCATGAAGTTGGCTTTGGAGAAGTTTTTTATGGTGGTTTCTTTACTGGGGAGGGTGGGGGGTGGGGGTGGGATGTGGATGTTAAGGGTGATTAGCTTATGGTCAGACCTGACTAACGAGGGGGTGACCATAGGTATGGAGCATTGATTTCCCATGTTGGTAATGACCAGGTCTAGGATATTGGAGCCCCTGGTGGGACTATGGATTAGTTGATCCAGGGCGTTGGAATTTATGAATTCCAAGAACCGTTGTGCAAAGGTGTTGGGACATGAGTAGTTTTCCCAGTTAATGGCAGGGTAGTTAAAATCACCCAGTATTAGGGTGTTTGGTTCTATCTTAATATTTTCCAGTATGTTTAGAAAGGTGTAGTGAGAATCTTGGGGTATGGTGGGGGATCTGTAGCAAGCTACAATTTGGATTGCAGTCTTACCTAGTGTTAGTTGCACTTGGAGAATTTCAGGCACATTGTGTTGGCCAACTAGCCTGGTGGTGTGAATATCCTTGGTGGATATTGACACTCCTCCACATTTAGTGTTTCGGTCCTGGTTTGGTGGCCGAAAAGTGTGGTAAGAGTTGTAGCCTGGTATTGCAGGGGTGCTCTCTGGAGCCTTGAACCAGGTCTCAGTTACTGCACAGATATCGATGTTCTCCATTTTTAGGAGTGCCTCGAGAGAGTGCATTTTGAGGTTTAGACTTCTAGCATTGAGTAGCATTACCTTCAGATTTTGCATGCTTGTACCTGTTACGGTGGTGGTTTTGTCCTTTGAAGTTTGCCTAAAAAAGGCACTATAGGGGTGGCAAGAGCCTTAGCCAGTAACCTGAATCCCAGGGGCGAAAGGTGCAGACCATCTCTGGCAAAGCATCGTGGTCTGTCAATCATGTCATCCCAGGCAGACAGATACTGAATCCCCTTTGAATGACACCATAAGCTTAGCCAATTGTTGAAGTCAATCATTTTATCCTTATATTGTGGTATCATTCTGGGCGAAGGCAGGATGCTACTCAGGGCTAGGGTCATACCTGCCTGGGCCACTTGATCCGATAGCTCTTCCATGTCTCTTTTCATGTAGTCCAGGGAGGTACGTCTCAAGTCATTCACTCCAACATGGACAATGATAGAGTCATATTTGTACTTGTTGTGGAGTGACTTGAGTGCATGCGTTATGTGGCGGATCCTGGCACCCGACAGGCAGCTGACTGTAATTTTCTCCTTATTCAACCTGGTGAGAGGGACATCAGTGTGCTGGACTATAGAGTCACCTATGACTAAAGTGTTAGGTACATTGTTTTGCCTTAGGGGCTGTTGCTGGGTGGCACACTGGTGTTGTGAACTATGTGACACATTGGTTGTGATTGGTGTTTGTTTGCGTTTCAGCTTCAGAGGTCTTTGTTGCTTGGGCAGGTTACAGTTAAGGGCCTCTGCATATGTGGATTTAGTGTTGCTATATGTGGGTGTTGGTGGTCCGGGTTTAGAAGGGCTATGTGTTGCTTGAGGTGTAGTGTGGGTGTTAACCTTCTCCTCCTGACTGTTTAGCACAATCTTGGGTGGAGAGAGCTTTGCTTCCATTTTGGCTATGTAAGTGCATCTCTCACAGGTTGTAGTGTTGGGTGGTAGGAGGAGAGGGTTGTCTGTGTACATGAGGCAATTGCTGCATTGCCCCAGTATGCCCAGATTCACCAGGTGGACAGGAGAAATCACCGGAAGCTGACCCTTGGACATGCCTGGTTTGGGGCTTTTTTTTTTTTTGTAAAGTATAGGAGCTGTTTCCTTAGCAAGGTACTTTGCAATTATAGGCTGTTTAGTGCCTACTATTAATTTCTCCTTGTTAACAAGGAGAGTTCAGTGTTTGTATGAGTTTAAGGCTTCCTAGTGCTTTCCAGCAGGTATTAGAGAAAGTGCTAGTCACAGGGATGCTTAAAGGTAAGATTGAAAAGAATGCACTCTGCAGTGTGCACTAGAGTAGTTAGATGTGAAAGTAGGTAACTTGAGTTTTACCTGTTTAAAAAGTTAAGGTTTAGTGGAGAGTTACTATTTTTAAAACAGCAAGATGGATTGAAAGGGGTGGTCACTTTCGTATTTTGGTACTATGAAATACTGTAGGATGGCCAATAAATTTAAATAATTGAAGGGGTGGGATTTCAAAAATGATGATTTTGTGATTACTCACATAAGCCAGTGAAAGTAGAGAGAAATGAGATATATGGTCAGATTAACATAAGAGGCGGGCAACTAGAAAGACAGTGGTATTTAACAAGACAACTTAAATGGCTGGGAGGGCGGGAAAACATTCTGCTGCCTGACTCAGAACAGAGAGAGCTGTGGTCTCTTTTGAAGTTTTAATATGCTGTTAAAACAGAATGCAAGCAAAACACAAGGTAAAGAAAACAAACTACAGTATTCAAAATATCGAAAGGCAATACAGTAATACAAAAAATAAAAGCAAACTAACCTTTCCTTCACAGCAAAGTGTAGCAGAGTCTGGATGAGCCTTTCTGGTGGAGAAAGAGCTGGTTAAGACATTTAACATGGATTTTGTAGTTGGTGTATCTGGCCTTTTGCAGTTTAGGCTTTGCTGATGTTATGACTTTGGTATCAACCTCAGCAAATGTACCTATGCAGGATGGCATGGGTCAGGTGTAGTGGTCCATCAAACAAGAACCCAGGCAAGACATCCAGTATGCCTCCTTTTGTGATGAAGTGTGTTTTGGACAGCCTCACAGAATCGGATTGAGGGCTTCCAGAAGATGATGGCCCTCCAGCTAGAGGGTTTTGCAGCCTCCTTGTAGCCCCCTTTCTTTTCTTCTGGTCTGTGCCAACCCTTCAGGAAAAATGCCTTCCCACAGACTGAGGGGACTTCAGGTATAAGGCTCTGTTGAGTTCCCCTGGTGTGATAGCTGTGTCTTCTAAAAAAGCAACTGGACCTGCCCATCAGCTGCCGTCCTGCAGTCAAAAACTGTCTATGGCCTTCAGACTTTTTCCTGACTTGCCACACCATTATAAAACACCATTGCATTGTTACTGTTGCAGCTGACCAAGTCTTTGTGTTCTCAGACTCTTCAGACATTTACTCTCCTGACAAGAGACTTAGGGTGGTCCCTCCTTCAGAATTAGGCCTTGGGTTTTACTCCTACCTCTCCTTGGTTTATACAGGTGTAAGAGGTTACTTTCCCCATCCTGGACTTCACTGAGCATATTCTGTGTGTATTATTCTGGATATTGACTTTTCCAAGAGTCCTACTTCTGCTGTCACAGGGTACCTAGGTGGAATCCATTAACACGATGGACATTTTTTCACACTTTATTGGCTGAAGATAAAACCAGAGTTCCCTTTAGGTGATGCAGCTGTCAACAGTTTCAACACATGGTGCCCCATTTTGTTTCTTTTCTGCTCCCAGAATGCTTGCTATTTGTGGTGTCTCGTGAACTAGAGGCTTTAAAGGAGAAGGAACCTAGGAGGGTCCCCTTCATGTATTAATTATTCCATATTAACTTTTAGAAGGATTACTTCATGGCAAATCTGGCTTAGGCTCTTCTGTTGTAGTCTTCGGATTGGTGAGGGCCTGTCTGTATAAATTGGGAGTAGCATTTACTGATCCCATGGGGGAGAGGATTGCCATCATCTGGATGGTGACTTTTCAGGGTCTGTCCCTGCCTAGAGAAAATACTTGTACTTTAGAGCTGTAAAATGACATTTGAAAAATTCCTTTAAAAATTAAATTAAATACAATTTACTGTTCCATACATTAAATCCTTGCATTTTAAATGTAGACAGCTCTGTTGTGCCTACCTCATTTACCCAACCTGTCCACAAAGATAATATTCCAGTGCTTCAAGCATATGCTTGTTTCTCTCACAAAGGTTCTAAAAACATCCTTCACCACCATTTACATAGCAGTTGGAATATTTGCCCTTTAGCAAAAATGCGTGAAAAGATCGTCTGTGATCAACATTAGAATATGTTCACATATATAACCTCCAGTCAGGCAAACAGCAAAGGTAGGACTGTAATAGCAGCCTTTACTCTAGCCAGTCAGATTTTTGCTCATGTGGAAAAAAGCTGTCAGTAGTGTTATTTATGTCTGGAATTAGTGGATCAGTCTTTTATCAGGTAAATGCCTGAGTATGGCTTCTCTTCCAGTTCATGAATTGTCTTACCAGGAGGATGTTTACATTTGTAAGGAACTGCTCCACTGAAACAAGTATGCTTACTAAAGGTGTTACCCCAATAGCCCTTTACTTTTCTGTCTGCATAAACGGTTTGCCCTGGTATCTTGCACATATCAATTTTACTATGTATGTTGGTGACATCACTCTTAGTAAGACACAGTGTTTTCATATTGTAAACTCAGCTTTTCCAAAATGATTTTGCTTCAATTTGGAATTGGTATATTATGAATCAAATAAACATCAACTCAAAATAATCTGCTGTCATAGTTTTTGGGATTGCCAGAAGAACTGTTAAAACATGGCTGCTTTCTATTAGCAAAAATACTTAGGAGTATTACTGGGACAGTTAGTCTTTTCAGTCCTAGAGACTTCTTAACAGCTAAAGTTTTAAGTCAGCTAAAAGTATCCTACCGAATATGTTATTTTCTGATACCAGAGGTTTGTGAGGCAGTAGCAGTTAATGTTTTAATGGCCCAGACTAGAATATTTCCTATCCATTGTATCCCCTCTGGTACAGAACACTGCTTCATTGCAAGGACGAGGAAATACCATTTTCATTTTTACCCACTTGGCCAGTAACGAAAGCTGTATGTAAACCATAAAATGAAATATGGTTACCAGCTCTGTTTGGGCTTGTTTCTGCTAAATTCTTCAAGTTTCAGTTTATTTAATGAAGGTTACTAGTGTCCTCTAGCAAACAAGCTGCCACTTCAGGAATCCTTATATTTCTTGGCTAGTGACTCTAGACTTAAAAGAGGCATACCTGCATATCCCAATAAGGGAATCGTGCAGAAGATACCTCCGCTTCAATGCTGGTTTTATGCATTACCAATTCTCTGCACTGCCCTTTGGCTTATCTACTGTGCCCAGGGGCTTTACAAAGTGCCTGGCACCAGTAATTGCATTTTGCAGACAAAGAAGCATACAAATCTATCCTTACTTGAACGACTGTCTCATTCAATCAGAAAACAAGGACATTCTTCTTCAACATCTGGCGTTTGTAGAAAGGCTTCTAACATGCTTAGGGTACACAATAAACGAAAAGAAATCACAACTGGTACCCTCTCAAAAGATTACATTCCTGGGTGCAAGCTTGAATACAACTGCCCAGATGGCTTACCTTACGCCAGACAAACAAAGGCAACTGACTATTTACTTCAAACAGATGACAACAAAAACCCATTTATCAGCAAGACAAATTCTGCAGGCTTTGGGGTTCATGGCATCCTGCATTCTGCTAATTCCATATGCAAGACTGCATATGAGGAAACTACAGTGTTATCTAAAATGTTTATGGAGTCAACATTGTCACAGTCTGGAAACAGTGATTCCTCTCATTCCCTGCCTACAACAGGAGTTTCTTTGGTGGGCAGAGACATGTCACCAGAACATGGGACGGTCTTTCACTCTACCCCCTGCCACCCAAACCCTAACTACAGATGCATCAGACCATCCTTGGGGGGCCCACCTGGCGGGGAGATACATTCAGGACATATGGAGTCCAAAACAAATGCATCTGCATATCAACCAGAAAGAGATGTTAGCTGTTCAAAATGCCCTGACAGCCTTCAAGGACTTACTTCATCCAAGACAACTACTGATAAAGACTAACAACACCACGGTTATGTGCTACATAAACAAGCAGGGGGGGTACACATTCCTACCCCCTTTGCAGACTAGCCATGGCATTGTGGGACACAGCCTTGACTTACCAAGTGCATCTTCAAGCTCAATTCCTGCCAGGAAAACAAAATACTCTGGCAGATGACCTAAGCAGAAATCTTATGGACCCTCAAGAGTGAAAACTGGATCCACATCTTTAGCATGACAACAGAGAAATGGAGGAGTCCGGACATGGCTCTGTTTGCCTCTCTCCAGAATTATCAACTGGACAAATTCTGCACAAGGACTTATCACAGTCAAGCATGGAAAGTGGATGCTCTATCCTTCAGTTGGAAAAACCACAGTCAAGCATGGAAAGTGGATGCTCTATCCTTCAGTTGGAAAAACCTATCAGTCTACGCCTTTCCTCCTCTCCTCTTCTTCCCAAGGTCTTACTAAAAGTTAGACAGGAAAAAACAAAAATTATCCTGATTGCCCCGGACTGGCCTCGCCAGCTCTGGTATCCAATTTTAAGGAATATGTCTCAACTCCCTCCTTGGTACTTGCCTCAAATACCTCATCTACTGTCTCAGCAGAGCAATCAAATTCTGCACAATCAGCTCCAAACTCTGAACCTGGCAGCATAGCTGATCATGTAATTATTCAAACAACACCTCTCAGTAAATCTGTGATGGATGTCATTTTGGAAGCCAGATGGCCTGGTATTAGAAAATCTTATGCTGATAAATGGAAGAGATTCTGTGCTTGGAACCAAGCACAAGGGACTGACACAGCAAATCCAAATATTCCTCAGATTTTACAATACTTGACTGAGATGCTTGACAAGGGCTTATCTTTTTCATCAATAAAAATCCATGCCTCTGCCATCTTGGCTCATTACAACGCAGAGCCTCCCATCTTTTCTCATCCTTTGCTAAAACAGTATCTTAGAGGGGCCAAAAATTTAAGGCCCCCTAGAAGATCACCAACTCCTGCATGGGACCTCAATTTTGTGTTGGAAAAGCACACCCTGCCTCTGTTTGAACCAGCAGCTACTGCTTCCTTCTGGCAAGCACTTCAGCAAGAAGGGTTTCAGAACTACAGGCCCTCATGGCTGTGGAGCCTTTTATTACATTTTTCCCAGACAGGGTGTCCCTCGGGACCAATCCTTCCTTTATGCCTAAGGTGGTATCCAGTGTGGCTCTTAACCAAACTATTCACCTGCCAACTTTTTACCCAAATCCGCAGAACAGGGGGGAGCGGATTCTGCATTCCTTGGATGTACACAGACAAGTAAGATTCTACTTAAACAGGACCAGATCTCTAAGAAAGTCTGAGTAGCTACTGGTGGCATTTGCTGCAGGATCAGAGGGGTAGGCTGTTTCAAAGCAGACTATTTCAAAGTGGATAAGCCACTGCATTCGTTTCTGCTATTTGCATCATGGTAAACCAGTGCCCAAGGGAATCAGGTCACATTCCACCAGGGCTGCATCTACCTCAGCAGCGTTTCTCAGAGGGGTGCCAACCAAAGACTTTCTAGAAGCTGCTACTTGGAGTTCTGTTCATACTTTTACAAAGCATTATCATTTGTCTCTCTTCACTAAGTCCAGGGCAGGCTTTGCCACTGCAGATGTTCATCGTGTTTCACTGTTGCAGTCATTACACTTGGGTTATCCTGCTGGCAGGTTACCCACAGTCTGCCTGAATTCCAAAGTCCTGGTCCGGCGTCGGTTGCTGTCGCCTCTTCCCTGATGTCAGTGCACCAGGGGTATAAAAGATGCAGCTGACGCCATTTTCTTCAGTCTTTCTTGCCTCGTGGCAGTTCGCAAGTACTGGTCGGCTGACTCCTGAGATTTTCAAATCCGTATTTCAGATCCGAAGTCTTCATTAAAGCTAAGAACCCTGTTGGGGAAACTTTTTTCTTGCTCCAGACCGATGTCAGAAAAAGTTAACAATTGTATTTCTTGTGGGAAGCAAATACCTCATAAGGATTTTCATTCTTACTGTGTTCCTTGCCTAGGCCCTGACCACGACGTTGCTAGCTGTCGGTTTTGTGCTAGATTTAACCAACACACTATTAAGTGTCTGTACGATTTTGCCTTTCATTACTTTGGCCGAAGATTTAATTGTATAATGCCGTCAGAACAGCCATCGACCGGAGTTTATAAAAAGCGCAAGGAAAAGGACAGGCCTCCGAGGTCCAAAACAGACTAGGCTTCCGCTAGGCCAGTTGCCGGTTCGCCGGTTCTCAGTGAGGCGCTTTCACAGCCCCTGAAGCCCGCTACCTCAGAGCCACAGGCCGCTTCTGACTCCCACATGGAGCTGACTAGGCCTCTGTATACTCAAGGTATTGTACACTCGGAAACTATTCCCTTAGATAGGTCTGGAGCCGCTGAGCAGGCATCGGCTTCTGAGGGTGTTTTCAGACCTACACAGTTATATGTTAAGCCAACCTCAGCTTCAAAGGCAAAGACTAAAGCAGCTCTAAAAACAAAGAAACAAGTACAGCATTCTCCTGTACAGACTTCCATGCCTAAAAAACAGATGCTTAAAATGGCCGAAGACCTAATTACTTTGATCAGGGTTCTCATCCCCCTCCTGATAAGAGGCCTAGGCAAGAGACAGAATATGAATCTTCAGATCAGGTTTCCATTTCCTCTGACTCCTCTTCTGAGCAGGGATACACCCTTCCTCCGTATGAGGATTCTGATGCTGAAGAGTCTATTCCTTCAGCCTGTCCTCCTGAGGATTATTCTTTTGGGGAAGCCCTTCACACCACGAGGGAGCACTTTCACTGGGAGAGCCAAAGTTACTCAGAATCTAGGAAAAGGCTCAGAGACTTTCTTTTACTACCTCAGCACAGACCTCTTGCTATTCCACCTGTCTCCTGACTCTTTACCCCCCGCACCGGTTAAGCCAGACAGATACTACAGGGTTCCAGAGTCCCACAAATTTCTATATAAAAACCCTGCTGCTGACCCAGAAACTATATCTCAGGGTCCCAAAGGGGTCAAAGCTTCCACTGCAAAAAAACCCTGTCCCCTCTGATAGGGATTTTAGGGCACTGGACAGATGGGGGAAAAAAAGTTTACACTTCTGCTACCTTGGCTGCAAGGGCTTTAAATTGTCAGATTCATATGCTTAAATATCAGCAATATTTAATGTCACTGCTAAAACAGAAAATGTTGACAAATTCTGAATGTCCAGATAACAAGGAAATGCAGGATTTATTGCATGCAGCTGAACAAGTGGGAAAACATACTTTGCAATGTGGTTTTGATTCACTGGAGGCCTCTTGCAGGGCTGCTGTTACGGTTACTGTCATTAGAAGGCATGCTTGGTTAAAGGAACAAAATCTGCCTGATCATGTTAAAGCAAAATTATTGGATGCTCCTTTACAGCATGATACTTTGTTTGGTGTTAAGGCAGAAGAGGTGTTGAAGAAAATGGAGGATAAAGCGAAATCTATGCAGACAGTTAAGGATTTCTTACAGGTACAACCCCCAGATTTAGCAGGAACTGGCCTTCAAAGAATTGGTCCTTTCCAGTGTCAGACAGGCCACAAAGAGGCAGATACAGACGCTCTAGAGGCAGAGCCCAGCCCCAAGACTCATACAGGCCTAAACAATGGGGTGCTTCTACCTCCAAAAGCAGAGAAGACCCATCACAGCCATATAGAAAACGGTCCTAATGACTTTCCTCTGCCAGCACCAAGCACTTATCTTTTGGCAGCCCCCTTAGGGGGAAAACTAGCACTTTTTTCACAAAATTGGCATATAATCACCCAGGAAAAATGGGTCTTGAATATAGTGTCCCAGGGCTACAGGTTCCACTTTCACACCCTGCCAAAGGCAAAAGGTATGCCAGACCTGCCACAAAATCAGTGGGCAGAGGCACAAAAGCAAGTTACATCCCTCATGGACATGAGGGCCATTCAGCGAGTACCACAGCAAGAGCAGGGACAAGGATTTTACTCAAGACTATTCCTGGTACCCAGAAAGGACAAAGCCTGGAGACCAATTTTGGAGCTGTCTATTCTAAACGCTTTTCTGGACGTTCCAAAATTCAAAATGTTGACTCTGCAGCAGCTTCTGCCCATGCTGAGCAAGAAGGCTTGGCTTGTAACTTTGGACTTAAAAGAGGCATACCTGCATGACCCAATCAGACAACTTTGCAGATGATACCTCAGATTCATAGCTGGATCAATGCACTACCAATTCTCTGCACTGCCCTTTGGCTTATCTACTGCGCCCAGGGTCTTCACAAAATGCCTGGCACCAGTAATTGCTTTCTGCAGACAAAGGAGAATTCAAATATACCCTTACTTGGACGACTGCCTTATTCAAGCAGAGAACAAAGACATTATACTGAGGCATCTGGCATTTGTACAGAGATTACTAATTTGCCTAGGGTACACGGTAAACGAAAAGAAATCAAAACTAGTACCCTCTCAAGAGATAATATTCCTGGGTGCAAGCTTAAATACAACTGCCCAGATGACTTATCTCACACCAGACAAAGGCAACTGACTTCTTACTTCAAAATGTTGGCAACAAAGACCCAGTTATCTGCAAGAAATATTCTGCAGGCTTTGGGCTTTATGGCATCCTGCATTCTACTAATTCCATATGCAAGACTGCATATGAGGAAACTACAATGGTATCTAAAAAGTGTTTGGACTCAACATTGCCACAGCCTGGAAACATTAATTACCCCCATTCCCTGCCTACAACAGGAGTTTTGATGGTGGGCACAAGCCTGTCACCACAACAAGAGACAGCCATTCACTCTACCCACGGCCAGGCAAACACTAACAACAGATGCATCAGATTATGCCTGGGGGGCCCACATGGCAGGAAAATGTATTCAGGGAACATGGCCAGCAAGCCAAATGCATCTTCATATCAATCAAAAAGAGGTGCTAGCTGTTCAGAATGCCCTGACAGCCTTCAAGGATCTACTTCATCCAGGACAACTACTGGTAAAGACGGACAATACTACAGTCATGTGGTGTATAAACAAGCAGGGAGGCACACATTCCTACCCCCTCTGCAGACAAGCCATGACTTTGTGGAACACAGCATTGACTTATCAAGTACACCTGCAAGCACAATTCCTGCCAGGAAAGACAAATACTCTGGCAGACGAACTAAGCAGAAATCTCAAGGATCCTCACGAGTGAAAACTAGATCCACAAATCTTCAGCATGATAACAAGGAAATGGGGATGCCCAGACATAGATCTATTTGCCTCCCCGCACAACTGCCAACTACAGAGATTCTGCACAAGGACTTATGACAAACAAGCATGGAAAGTGGATGCCCGATCATTCAGCTGGAAAACCCTTACAGTATATGCCTTTCCTCCACTGCCTCTACTCCCCAAGGTACTCCTAAAGGTCAGACAAGAGAAGCCAAAAATTATACTGATTGCCCCAGACTGGCCACGCCAGCACTGGTACCCAATCCTAAAGAGCTTGTCTCAAGGCCCAGCCTGGACATTACCTCAGATTCCTCATTGCTGACCCAACAAAACAATCAGATCCTGCACAGCCAACTCAGAACCCAAAATTTGGCTGCATGGCTGATAATGTAACCATTCAAAACTCACCTCTCTCTAAAGCAGTTATATATGTTATTTTGGAGGCCAGGAGGCCCAGCACCAGAAAATCTTATACAGAAAAATGGAAGAGATTCTGTGCTTGGAACCAGGTACAAGGAATGGTCACGCTTGTACCAAATATCCCTCAGATTTTACAATACCTAACTGAGATGCTGGACAAAGGCCTATCCTTCTCATCAATTAAGATCCATGCCTCTGCCTTTTTAGCTCATTACAATACAGATCCACCTATTTATTCACATCCACTGCTAAGGCAGTACCTCAGAGGGGCCAAAAACATAAGACCTCCAAGGAGAGCTCCAACACCTGCATGGGACCTCAATTTTGTCTTGGAAAAACTCACACTGCCTCCTTTTGAGCCAGCCACTGCAGCTGACATAAAATACTTATCATGGAAAACAGCTCTGCTCCTAGCAATAACCTCGGCAAGAAGAGTCTCAGAGTTACAGGCACTAATGGCTGTGGAACCTTTTATTATTTTCCATCCAGACAGGGTTTCTCTAAGGACAAACCCAACATTTATGCCTAAGGTAGTGTGCAGTGTGGCTCTTAACCAAACCATTCATTTGCCTACCTTTTATCCAAACCCACAGAATAATGGGGAGAGACTTCTGCATTCTTTGGACATACACAGACAGCTACACTTCTACTTGGACAAAACTAAAGCCTTCAGAAAGACTGAGCAACTCTTAGTGGCATATGCTGCAGGATCGCAAGGAAAAGCTATTTCAAAGCAGACTGTTTCAAAATGGATAGGACACTGCATTCGTTTCTGCTAGTCACAACATGGCAAATCAGTGCCTAAGGGCATTAGGCCACATTCAACCAGAGCAGCAGCCACTTCAGCAGCCTTCCTCAGAGGAGTACCAACCAAGGACATTTTGGAGGCTGCAACTTGGACTTCAGTGCACACTTTTACAAAACACTACCACTTACCTCTTTACTCTAAATCCAGAGCAGGCTTCGCCACTGCAGTTCTGCAGGGTCTCATAGCCACTCCTAATTCTATCTAGGCCCAACCACCCTACCTCAGCTTTGGGATTCAACCCAAGTGTAATGACTGCAACAGTGAAACACGATGAACATAGTACAGTTGTGTACTTACCATAAATGTAGATGTTCGAGTGTATTCACTGTTGCAGTTCAGGTTACCCTCCCTCCATCCCCCTTTCATTGCTGGGACTTATTTGTACTTCTGTGTTCTATACAACCTATGTGGTGTATTTGCTTGTAGATGAAGGTAATGATGTTCTTCATCTCACATTGCTGCAGTCCTGACACTTGGGTAGTCCGCTGTCCCAGTCGGCCCGAATACCAAAGTATAAGGCTGACGTCGGTCAAGGCGCATTAGTCTGACGTCAGGACGTCAGGGTACAAATGCGCATGACCGACGCCATTTCCTCAGTCTTTTTTGCCGCATGGTCCGATGCAGAAGCAGTTTTGCAAGTGCAGGTTGGCGTTCTGAGATTTTCCGAAGTCGGAGTTTCAGACCGAATCCAAGTTGGCTAAGTACCCCGTTGGGGAATATTTTGGTTTTTTCTTGCCTCAGTATTTTACCGGATGTCAGAAAAAGTGAATAACTGTATTTCTTGTGGGAAACAGATACCTCATAGGGATTACCATACCTTGTGTATACCTTGCTTAGGGCCTGAGCACGACGTTGTTGGCTGTCGCTCTTGTGCTAGATTTAACAAACGCACTATAAAGAGAAGATTAGATTGTGCCAGGTTAGTTTTGGGAAGCGGTGTAATTATAAAATGCCGCCAGATGCTCCGGCGCCGCTTCGCCAAAAGCGCAAGGACAAAACAGCAAAGCCTAGGCTGGAAGAACCGTCCCCGGACGCCGGTTCTTTAGAGGGCTCGGTGGAGCCAGAGGTTCAGCCAGAAATTTCTTTGGAATCCCGGGAGAGACTTTATTACTGCAAGATGTGACCTCTCAGGAGGTAGGCCAGGCGGAAGGGGCTTCTCAGGTAGCTGTTCTTCCCTCCCTTCCTAAGGTAGTTAGGCCCTCCCTTGCTGTTGCCAAGGCTTCTGCCAGGGGCAGGCCAGGCTTGGTTTCAGGTGGTACCGCTAGTCCTTCAGGGTCTGTAGCTAAGAAGCATATGCTTAAGATGGCAGCAGATTTGATTACAATGATTAGAGGTTCTACGCCCCCTCCTGATAAGAGGCCTAGGGTGGAACCTGAGCTTGGGAGTTTTGAGAAGTGTTCGGATGCTTCTGAGTCTTACGCTGAAGACTTGCAGGAGTATTCCCCTTACTCTGATTCTGATATAGATGATTCTACTCCTTCTGCTTCTCCTCCTGAGGATTTTTCATTTTCAGAGACTCTTCATTCCATGAGGGAGCATTTTAAATGGGAAGGTCAGGATTTCTCTGATTCCAGGAAAAGGCTTAGGGAATTTTTGTTTCTACCCCATCATAGGCCTTTAGCTATACCTCCTGTTCTAGATGTGGTGGAGGATGTTTTGCAGAGGCTTCTCTGAACCCTGATTCTTTGCCTCCTGCTCCAGTTAAACCGGATAGATATTATAGGGTGCCTGAAGCTCATAAGTATCTTTTAAGAGTCCTAGGGCAGACCCAGAAACTGTTTCTCAGGGGCCTAAAGGTGTTAAGGCTTCTGTTGTTAAAAATCCTGTTCCTCCTGATAAAGAGGCGAGGGCTTTGGATAGATGGGGAAAGAAAGTGTATACTTCTTCCACTTTGGCCATGAGAGCTTTGAATTGCCAGTTTCACATGTTGAAATACCAAAATTATCTCCTTTCACAATTAAAGTCTAAGGTAGATGCTTTGGCGGAAGGTATTGAGTGTAAAGAGTTGCAGGATTTAGTTCATGTTTCTGAACAGGTGGGTAAGCATTCTTTGCAATGTGGTTTTGATGCTGTGCAGGCCTCTTCGAGGGTGGCTGCCACTGGTTCGGTTCTTCGCAGGCACGCCTGGCTGAGGGATCAGAATTTAGCTGAGCATGTGAAGACAAGGATTTTAGATGCTCCTTTACAATCTGATGTGTTGTTTGGTTCGCCTGTGGAAGCAGTTCTAAAGAAAATGGAAGACAAGGCTAAGTCTATGCAGACTGTTAAAGATTTTTGCAGGTTCAGCCTCCAAGTTTAGTAGAAATTGGCCTACCAAGGGGTGGACATATCCTGCTTATGATTCCCAGTCTAGGGGTAGGTCTAGACGTGGTAGGGGCAGAGCTCAAGGTTCTTTTAGGCCTAGAACAGGGAGTTCACCTGCTCAGTCTTCTGGTGAGGGCAGGGGTCAGTCCTTTCGTAAACAGACCCAATGACCTGCCTTTTCAGCTGCCAGAATCTTCTCGTCTGGCAGCACCTTTGGGAGGAAGGTTGGCACTTTTCAAAGAAAACTGGAGTTTAATTACCCAAGACAGATGGGTATTGGATATCATTCACCACGGTTACAGGTTTTATTTCCATACCTTGCCTCCTTTCAAAGGCATGCCAGACATTCCTCCTCAACAAAGGAAAGAGGCTCACAGGCAAATTTCTCTGTTGCTCCAAATAGGGGCCATTCAGCCGGTTCCTGTGCCAGAAAGGGGCCTAGGATTTTATTCTCGCCTGTTCCTAGTACCAAAAAAGGGGAACACGTGGAGACCAATTTTGGATCTGTCTATCCTCAACACTTATCTGGACATTCCCAAGTTCAAAATGTTGACGTTACAACAGCTTTTACCTCTGCTGGGCAAAGATCACTGGATGGTAACTGGATCTCAAGGAGGCTTACCTTCATGTTCCTATCAGACTAATTTGCAGGAAGTATCTGCGTTTTCGAGCTGGGAATTCTCATTATCAGTTCTCTGCATTGCCCTTTGGCTTATCTACTGCGCCCAGAGTATTCACAAAGGTTCTGGCTCCAGTGATAGCTTTCTTCAGGCTAAAAGGAATACAAATCTATCCTTATTTGGACGATTGCCTGCTTCTGGCTCAAGGAAGGGACGTGCTTCTTCAGCATTTGGAATATGTGATAGCAGTGCTAAGATGCCTAGGGTATTCTGTGAACGAAATAAAGTCCAGTCTAGTACCCTCTCAAGACATGTGCTTTCTGGGTGTGAGACTGAATACAGCAACCCAGATGGCCTTTTTAACCCCGGACAAACAAAAGAATCTTTCTTTACTTCCATCAACTATCTCATCAGTCCGGGCTGACTGCAAGGACAGTCCTTCAAGCCTTAGGGTTCATGGCATCTTGTATTCTGGTACTTCCCAATGCCAAACTGCATATGAGGAAGCTACAATGGTATCTCAAAAATGTATGGACACAGCACTGCCAGGATTTGGACACTGTCATTCAAATAATACCTTGCATTCAAAAGGAATTTCTGTGGTGGGCTCAGGAATGTCACCTAAACAAGGGACTCTCTGTGACCCGGCCAGAGGCGAGTCAGATTCTAACGACAGATGCCTCAGACACAGCTTTGGGAGCTCATCTGAATGGAAAGTGGATACAAGACAAGGTTTGTCTTTCTCTTCCATTAAGATTCATGCTGCAGCAATTTCAGCTCACTATGATTGTGACCCACCATTGTTTTCTCATCCTTTGTTCAAGCAATTTCTTAGACATGAAGGAGATGTTAGCAGTCCAGTTTGCATTACTGGCTTTCAAGGATTTACTTCTTCCAGGGCAGGTGTTGATTCTAACAGACAACACAACTGTCATGTGGTACATCAACAAACAAGGGGGAACACATTCTTATCCTCTATGCAGGCAAGCAATGATTTTGTGGGAGACTGCGTTAAGCTTGCAACTGAATCTTTCAGCAAGGTTTCTGCCAGGAGCACAGAACTCCTTAGCAGATGTGTTAAGCAGGCAAATCATGGATCCCCACGAGTGGAAACTGGATCTTCATGTATTTCAGACATTGACAGTGTCCTGGGGAACTCCAGACATAGATCTGTTCGCTTCTCCACTAAACCACCAGCTGCCAAAGTTTTGCACGACACAGCATCACACAGCCTGGAAAGTGGATGCTCTTTCTTTCAGTTGGAAAAATCTTCATGTGTATGCCTTTCCACCTCTGCCTCTCCTCCCAAAGGTACTCCTAAAGGTCAGACAAGACAAGCCAAGGATGATTTTAATAGCTCCAGATTGGCCTCGGCAGCACTGGTACCCATTACTGAGGAGTCTGGTAAGGAAGCCTCCATGGCCCTTACCTTTGATTCCACACCTATTGTCTCAGAAGGACGGGCATCTACTCAATGTCAAGCTTCACTCTCTTCATCTAACAGCCTGGCATATTCTGTTTTGAACCATAGCAGGTCTCAGCTTCCTCAACAAGTTTTGAATGTGATTATGGAAGCCAGAAGACCTAGTACAAGGAAAGTGTACGAGGAAAATGGAAGAGATTTTTATTTTGGTGTGCAGCAAAGGATCTGGATGTTTCTGAGCCAAATTTGAGTGTGGCTCTTCAATATCTTACTGAGTTATTGGACAAAGGTTTGTCTTTCTCTTCCATTAAGATTCATGCTGCAGCAATTTCAGCTCACTATGATTGTGACCCACCATTGTTTTCTCATCCTTTGTTCAAGCAATTTCTTAGAGGGGCAAAGAATATAAGACCCCACGTAGAGCTCCTACTCCTGCTTGGGACCTCAATTTTGTGTTGGAGAAACTCACTCTACAACCTTTTGAGCCTGCAGCTACTGCTGAATTGAAATATTTGTCATGGAAGACTGCTTTTTGTTAGCCATTACCTCTGCAAGAAGGGTGTCTGAATTGCAGGCCCTTATGGCGGTTGAGCCTTTCCTGATTTTTCATAAGGATAGGGTATCTTTACGCACTAATCCTTCCTTTATGCCTAAAGTGGTTTCTAGTGTGGCTTTAAACCAAACTATTCATTTACCTACCTTTTATGCAAATCCCCAAAATAAGGGGAAAAGATTTTGCACACTTTAGATGTACACAGGCAATTACGTTATTATTTAAGCAGGACTAAGGATTTTAGGCAGTCTCAGCAGTTGTTTGTTTCTTTTGCTTTGAGTTCTCAGGGTAAGCCTGTGTCAAAACAAACTATTTCTAAGTGGATTGGGTTTTGCATTACTTTCTGTTACTCCCATCATGGCAAGGAGATTCCAGCTGGGATTAGGCCTCATTCCACTAGGGCTACTGCCACTTCAACAGCATTTCTAAGGGGTGGCAACTAAGGATATTTTGGAGGCAGCTACTTGGAGTTCAGTGCATACCTTCTCTAAGCATTACCACCTTCCTCTCTACTCTAAATCTAGGGCTGGTTTTGCCACTGCTATTTTACAGGGCATGTTGTCAGCTCCTGCTTCTTTGTGATTTGCCATCCTCCCTTACCTCTGCTTTGGGATTCTACCCAAGTGTCAGGACTGCAGCAATGTGAGATGAAGAACATAGTACAGTTTTGTACCTACCATAAATGTAGATGTTCGAAGACCCACATTGCTGCAGTCCAATTTACCCTCCCTCCTTCCCCTCTGTGTTTAGGGGTGGTTGTGTGGGTAGGATTGTACCTTTCTGACTTTGTATATATTGTACATATATTTGGTACAGGGGTGTTTGGTGTGTTGTTGTTTTTTGGTTTGGCCTTATCTTTTTAGGGTCTTCTGACATCTGGGGCAAGAAAAGACTGAGGAAATGACGTCGGTCATGCGCATTTGTACCTTGATGTCCTGACGTCAGACTAATGCGCCTTGACCGACGTCAGCCTTATACTTTGGTATTCGGGCCGACTGGGACAGCGGACTACCCAAGTGTCAGGACTGCAGCAATGTGGATCTTCGAACATCTACATTTATGGTAGGTACAAAACTGTACTTTTATGTTAGTGTATGCTTTTTTATGAGCAGAATTTTTAGCCTACCCTTTTGGGGGCAGCTGACATCTGGGGCAAGAAAAACTGAAGAAAATGGCGTCGGCTGCATCTTTTATACCCCTGGTGCACTGACGTCAGGGAAGAGGCGACAGCAACTGACGCCGGACCAGGACTTTGGAATTCAGTCCGACTGCGGGTAACCTGCTAGCAGGGTAACCCAAGTGTAATGACTGCAACAGTGAATACACTCGAACATCTACATTTATGGTGGGTACACAACTGTACTTTCTGCAGGGCCTTATAGCTGCTCCTAATGCTATTTAGTTCCAGCCTCCCATCCAGAGCCTTGGGATTCTACCCAAATGTAATGACTGCAACAGTGAAACACGAAGAACATAGTACAGTTGTGTACACTTACCATAAATGTAGATGTTCGAGTGTATTCACTGTTGTAGTCCGGGTTACCCACCCGCCATCCCCCTTTTTTCTAGAACTTCTCTTTCCTTCACTATATTCTATATCTATAGCCTTTGTGGTGTATTTGCTTTCAGATGAAGGTAAAGTTTATGTTGTTACAATTGCATTTATATATATATATTTGGGGTCACCTGACATCTGGGACTAGAAAAACTAAAGAAAATGACATCGGCTGCATGTTTTATACCCCTGACAACCTGATGTCATGGAAGAGGAGATAGCAACTGACGCAGGACCCAAGACTTTGATATTCAGGCCAACTGAGAGCAACCTGCCAGCAGATTACCCAAATGTAATGACTGCAACAGTGAATACACTCGAACATCTACATTTATGGTAAGTGTACACAACTGTACTTTCTTCCTCTCCTTCATCAAAGTCACTCCCTCCTTCTCCCTCTGGAGATCATAGCGAGTCGACTCCCAAGAAGGTGAAATTGATTACTACTCCGGCACTGCCACCTTTGACCCTCTCGGCTCCAGGTTCAGCACCGCCCCAAATGATCCTGACTACAGTCATGTCTCCATTATCGATATCGGCAAGGGAGTTCCTGGTGCAGACAACTATGGTTCTGACAGTTCTGTCACAGCCCCTAATGGCACCGTCAATACAGGTTCAGTCCCCTTTGGCAGCATTGGTAAAGTCACCTTCGGCTTCAAGTATGACTCCTCTGTACTGCACGACGCAGATTTTTTTCGGCACCGACATGTACTTCAGTGCAGTCCTTCTCAGCACCGTTCTTATTGCCAGTGCAGACACTTTCCACTACGGCACCATACTCTTCGAGGAAGAACTTTGCCTTTACGGTATAGACACCTTCAACTACCATGGCGCTGACATCTTCGGCAAAGACTTTTTCCACACCATTTTCTTCGGTGCAGAGTTCCTCGGCTCCGAGTTCTGCACCTGTTGAATTAACAAGGACCAAATATTCCCCATTCATTGGATCCTTTTGCAAGCAGTCAGTATAGTCCTTTCCTGGAAAGGCCAGAATCACCATCAGCCTTCTCCATGAGGTCATCCAGGAGTCTTTCTTAGCAGGATGTGTTGTGGCTTGTTGATCAGTTGCTTGTGTCCAGAGGTCTTTGTCAACCATCAAAGTCCACGTTCCCTCATTCAGGTGAGCGTATTTTGCCTGAAACCCCAACGTATACTCCTCCTTCGAATTCCACTCAAGTCTCGAAGCCTATTACACCAACAGCAGCTTCCCTTCCTCCGACTCCAGTAGTGGATCTCACTTTGGAACCAGAGTCATCCTTGTGGCCTTCAGTGCACTGAGCTTCGGGCTCTTCTCAGGCCAGTGGCTGTGCCATTGGGGAAGGCATTCTTGGCTCCACTGCGATTTTTTTCTATGGCACCTTCCAAGGATGCTCTTTCTCTTACAGTTCACGGTCCTCTTGAGACTCCTGGTCTGGGGGCAGGCTTGTTGGGACGGGATGTGACCCTGGTTCCGAGGTTGGCACACTCTGTTCCGGGCTCCCATCCCTCCTTGGGTGGGCCAGCCTTGCAGGCCATGGAGAGGGTGCTTCCCTCCGCTGGCAAAGCTCATTTGTCAGAGTCATTTCCCCCCTCTGTGCTGCAACTGCCACAAGCTTCAACTCCTGGACACCGGGCACAAGAGCCTCAGGTATCTCCTCCTCAGGAGACCCCCTTTTTGCAGTCTTCCCCAAAACATCCCACTGAGGAAACTCCCCTGCAAAGCATCGTGTAAGAGGAAACACATAGACTCCACTGATGAGTTATTGACTGAAGGTATGGATTTTGGTGATGGGGACGGGTCCCCATAGTCACCCTCTGATGAGGTGTCCTTTGGTGACATCCTCGAGTTCCTTAGACAGAGGGGTGACTAGAAGCCCTCTAATCCTTCCTCTGAGGAATCCGTATTCCTGCAGACTTTTCGTGCCCAGCTCCCTACCTCCTGGGTTACCCTGCCTGCCGATGAGCTCTCATTCAGCTCATCGTGCAGCACGTATGGAAGTGATACTAAGAGGCTAGATAAAATAATATCACCCCCCATGCCAAACACCCCCCACTGGTCACGTGATCTCCCAGTAGATGCTATGGTGGTGGCAGCTGCTACTAAGAAGGATTTGGCAGAAGAGATCCAAACTGTCCATCTGCCCAACAAGGAGTCCCGGGCGATTGACAGATTAGGGAAGCATGTGTTTGCTTCATCAACCTTCGCCGTAAGGTCTTTGAATTGTTTGGCACATTTTACCAGGCTTCAGCGAGGTCTTAACAACCAGCTCTCTGAAACCTTAGCAGGAGCTGTTTCTGACAAAGTCTGTGATAATGTGACTTTTCAGATAGTCACCCTAGAGTCCATTTCCAACTCTTCCATGTGTCTTATTTCTCACGCAACGGAAGGGGCAGCTAGACCAGCAGGCGCAGGTATTGTCGCCAGACGACATGCTTGGATGTGCCTTTGTGACTTTGCAGACTCCTTTAAGGCTTCCTTCATGAATGCCCCTATAGAGGCCGCTTCTTTGTTTGGCCCTAAAGGTCAAGGATATGCTGGCGTGGTGCGAACAAGATGGCAAGACCTTGTCTGCCGTTGGTGTCAGACACTCCACCCCTCAGCAATTCTACTCTAGAAATCAGAGGAGTGGAAAGATCTTGGCACAAGAAATCACAAGGTTATTTCCGGGATGCACGTGCCGAATTTTCCCCTAGAGGCAGAGAGGGAAACTCCAATGTAGAGGAGGTCCGTGAAACTGGGGTTCCAGAGATTCTTTCTCTGGCCAACCCTATCAGCGCTCCTGAAGTGTTGCCCGACTGCTCTCCTCTGGAAGCGGTCGGGGGTCGTTTCGACTTGTACCCTGCTGCCTGGCAAAACATAACAACCGACTCTTGAGTACAACGGATTATATCCAGACGCTATCACATCCCCTTCCATCTTTGTCCAGTCTCATCAAGAGTGTTACCCAACGTCCCACTCAGTCAAAGGGAAACAGCAGCACACGAAATCAAAAAGCTGCTACAGTGGTGCAGTGGTTATCACTCACTTGCGACTTTAAGGATTCCAGGCATTTCCATATCTGGACGACTGGCTCCTTACTGCCCCCACCAAGCATCTACTGGAAGAAGCCCTGCAGTATACTCTCTTAACAGCTCGAAGCCTGGGAATCACTATAAACTGGGAGAAATCCAACACAACCCCAACTCGATCTTTGGAATTCTTAGGGGTACT
This sequence comes from Protopterus annectens, assembly GCF_019279795.1. Classification (NCBI taxonomy): domain Eukaryota; kingdom Metazoa; phylum Chordata; order Ceratodontiformes; family Protopteridae; genus Protopterus; species Protopterus annectens. Next base: position 251,510,416 of record NC_056746.1, on the reverse strand, counting down.
GTTGGACATGAGAAATTGCACAGCATCCCTTCCTGAACACAGACTTCAGAGAATAAGACAACAAGTTCAACTGCTGCTCTGTCACCACAAATCCCCAGCTCGATCTGTGCTTCAGCTATTGGGGTCAATGGCAGCTTCAATTACATTTGTTCCCCTAGCCAGATTTCACATGAGATTTCTTCAGTGGCTACTTCTCAGTCAGTGGTACCCTCTACAACACCCTTTGCCTTTTCAAATGTGTGTGACTCAGAGATGCATGCAAGATGTACTCTTTTGGATGTCTCAAAATTCCCAACAATGGTCTTGCCCTTTCACCCCTCATCAGCCAATAGCCACGCTGACCATGGACACCTCCCTGATGGGGTGAGGGGGGGGGGGCTATGTCAGGGAAACTCAGTCCAAGGCACCTGGTCGGAGACAGAGGCCCTTTTCATATCAGTGTACTGGAACTGAGGGCAGTGCTTCTAGCGTTGCAAGCATTTCATTCCATCCTTCCGTCAGGGACAATTGTGATACAGTCAGACAAGCATGTCAGTTGTCTGGTACATCAACAAACAAGGGGGCACCAGATCTTACCCGCTGTGCTGAGAGGCCTTGAGGATATGGCAGTGGGAGATAGCTCACAACTGCTTTCTGATTGCAATTCACATTCCTGGGAACTCCAGTCTGATAGTGGACAAATTGAGCAGATGTTTCTACAGCCTCACGAGTGGTCCCCTCAATCCTCTGATAGCGGCAAAAATCTTCCACCGCTGGCGCCAGCCTTGCTGCGACCTATTTGCCTCCCTAACCAACTACAAGTGCAGCAACTACTTTGTCCTGATCCCCCCTCGGGGACAGTCACCAAGTGACGCTCTAGTCCACACTTGGCCCTCAGGTCTTCTTTATGCTTATCCTCCTCTACCCCTCATCTCCTGATTTCTAAAAAAAGCATGACAGTTGAAGAGCAAAGTGATCCTCATTGCTCCATATTGGTCAACACAAGTCTGGTTTCCCTTCCTTTGGCCTCACCTGCTAGATCAACCTTGGATCCGCAATCCATCCCCAAAGCTGATCTCCCATCTGCAGGGTCTGATTCACCCCAGACTAACAACCCTGAAACTGACAGCTTGGTTTCTCCACTTCCTATGATTGCCAGGCATAAAAACCTTTCGTCCCCTGTGCACAATATTCTTATTGCATCTCATAAATCGTCCACCAGACTAATTTATCTTAACAAATGGAAAAGGTTCTCTCTATGGGCAGCAGATAAGCAAATTAGACCCCTTGTCAGCCCTGGTCTCCGTGGTATTGGATTACTTATCCCATCTGTTCAAGATTCTTCATTTATGTCACACAGACTCTGTAAGACTTTTTTGAAAGGGGTTATCCACCTAAAAACCTTCCTTTAGAAAACCCGTACAACCTTGGGATTTGACTTTGGTTCTTCAAGCTTTAACAGCTCCACCCTTTGAACCTGCGTCCTCTTTTGATGTAAGATATTTCTCTTGGAAAACTTTGCTTCTGATTGCAGTCACATTGGCCAGACGATTGTCATAACTTCAGGCCTTATGCATCAAACCTCCCTATCTTATCTTCCATAAGGACTAGGTATCACTGAAAACCAACTCTACCTTTTTACCAAAAGTGGTGTCAGAGTGGTCTAGCAACCAATCTATTGATCTCCCAGTGTTCTTTCCTAGCCATTCTAACAAGAGAGAGTACTACCTGCACTCCTTGGATGTTCATAGGCAATTACGATTTTATCTGGACAGAACAAAATCTACCCGTATATCAGACCAACTCTTTCTGGCTTTTTCTGGACCTAGATGGGAGTCATCCTGTATCAAAAGTTACATTGGCTTCATGGTTGAGAATTTGTATCACCTTTATCTACAACAATAACAATCTCACCTTGCCTCATAGAGTAAAAGCACATTCTACAAGATCTATGGCAACTTCAGCAGCTTTCCATGCTAAGGCTTCCCTCAATGATATTTGCTCAGCTGCAACTTGGGCCAAACCTCATACCTTTATTCTTCGTTACAAATTGGACTTGGCCTCCAGAGGTAGAGCTTCCTTTGATTCCATGGTGCTCAGGAATGTCCTTCCATGAGGGCCACCCAGGAATACAGGTAGCTGGGGACTCTTTCCCATCAGTAAGGAATGAACAAAGATTAACAACATCAGATAAAGAAGTTATGTCTTACCATAACGTTCCATCTGTGTTGTTGATCTTCGTTCATTCATTACTTCTTGGTTGATCTTATGTACTCCTTTTGGTAGGTCTGTTATGACCAGAGGTAGCTTCTACTTTTATCTGTCAACTTGCAAACTCGATCTGAGGTAGCAGGGAGCAGAGTATTCTGGGTAGGACCTTGGCTCGAGAGTTTGTGGCTGATGCGAGCTTGATATTGGCCGGCTCGGTTCCGAGGATGGAACCGATAACCCATCAGTAATTAATGAATGAAGATCAACGGCGCAGAATGAACGTTATAGTAAGACATAACTTCTTTTTATATAACTTACTGAGGACTTGGAAGAGCTTCCCCAGCCATAGAAACAGTTGTATTCATTATTTAAATTAAACACATTCACCATGTTCCTGGTACACTTTGTTTGAACATTTGCTTCTTTTTCATAGTCATTGTATGTAGATGTTGATAAGAAATTTAATACCCAGGGTTGCAGTATTCCTACTTTTTATTGTTACCGAAAATGCATAAAAATTTGTTTGACCCACCAGATCGTCCCATTATTTCAGCTAGTAGATATTTCTTGCACAGTATTGGTGTCTTTTACATGACTATCTTTTTTATATTATCTTGTGAAATTGTCTTCATGTGTTAAAGACACCACTGACCTTTTGAATAAAATAGCGAGACTTCAGTGGACATGGGGTATGTATTGGATAATATCCTGCACAAAAGATCTATAACCGATGAATCTGAGCACAGCAAACAATCCAGATGCAAAATAACACGCTGAACTTGTAGAAACACTATTTTAATAAAACAGAGCTTTCAGGAAGACAAATCCCTTCATCAGTGTATAAAACACTGTATCAGAACTTTCTTTTAAATACTAAAACAAGCAAAATCACATGGTATAACTCCCCAATAGACATACATGCATAATTAAAAACAATCAACAGATCAAATACAATTAATGCAATATTAAAGTGCACTTAATATAATAGCTTACTTAAGAGACATTTGTTTTAACCTCAAAACTGGTTTTAGTGTGACCGTTGTGTTTAAACCAGGAAAAGAATCAGCATTCAAACGTAGAATCCATTCATACTCCATTAGTTCTGGACAGTATAAAAAGAGAAGTTTTGGATGAAAGAGAATAGTGCTAAACCTTATACCTGTAATTTAATAGAAGGGATTAATATAGTCAGTAATAGGCAAGATTCAGAGCTTAGATATATTATGAGTTATAGCCGAGCTTCATATGCTATAATGGATGTTACTGCTAAAAACTGGGTTATATTACAGGCAGTGCCAGAGCTAGATAAGTATGTTAGTAACAAACCCCACTTTGCTCTTAGAAATTGCAGGAATTTAAAACAACATCTCTGCTGCAAGGATTTAAAGTTAACCACTCCCCATGTAAATTTTAATAAGAAAGATACCG